>NW_023494797.1:17753398-17798398 GCF_904425465.1 Colossoma macropomum
AAAATGTGCCTTAACGTTTGCACACGCCATTTTTTGTTTTATATTTACCCCCAATACATTAAATTCCACAAATTGAATATATTAATTGTGTATTAATACAGAATATATACTAATACATATACATTAATAGAGTAATTGTGTATTAAAATGTGCAGAAGTGTGTTCTTTGTAGAGGATGGGATTTGACCAGGGGTGCCCAGACTTTTGCATAAGACTGTATATCGTAAAACATCTTCAGGTTCTGAGCACTGTGTGCAGATCTGATCTGTAAAGCGTGAAGTTTTGTCTTCTCTTACACTGAAGCTGATTCTGAGTGCAGCTGTACGACTACATGAGTAAGCTGGACTGTGTGGTCCTGTGGGATGTGTTGGGGGGTGGGGCGTCACTGCAGCTGGCCTGGCTGCTCCTCTCGCGCTTGGCTAGCTCAGCTCAACTCTTTGTGTCCAGAGAGCGAGACTGGAAGCTCAAATTTGGACACCACAGTGTGTGTGTGTGTGTGTGTGTGTGTGTGTGTGTGTGTGTGTGTGGTGAAAAAGATCACTGTTGCTAGCAATGCCAACCGACCATACATCCTCCCACAGAGAGGATAAAGCACTGCCTTTATATACAGGCCTTCAGATATAAACTCTATACAAAAAAGCAGGACTGGACTTTATTGTTTATTTGTTTTTATTGTTTATTTGTTTATTGATCGAGAGGCAGATCGACATTAGTGGCCCGAACTGAAGGACTAGCACTAACTCTGATACTCATAGTTCGCCACTGTTATTATTACATACAAGTTATATATACATGCACTATGTTGGCTGAGAAGACCCAACAACCTGCAAATAAAATACGAGCTGCAAACTCAGGAAGCACTTTCATCAAAATGACGACACAGCGTTACATTTCGCAAACTGACTGCAAATCACTGCCGGAAGAAAACCTTGCACCTCCAAAATGTTAACTTTACAGGAGAGGGAAAAACCTCACTTTACTTTTAATGTAAGTCAATGGAACCAGAGTTTTTTTCCAAGTTGATTTGGGTCGTTTCTTTTGGTCCGTTCATCGTGAAATTTACATATGATGTAAAGAGTAACAGACATTTTCAAAAGATGTCAAAAACTGAAAAATGACCAAAATGGAGATCTGATGTTTTCTTCCAACAGCAGCGAAATACAGAAAACACATGCAACTTCAGAAACGCTGATAAGCCAGTCACAACACAGCGGAGGTGTATCTGGAGGACATTCAGAGGACGGAGACACTCAGACGTTTAAACTCTATGCAGCTCAAACATTCACCGGTAAAAGTAATTTAGTTTTATTTGAGCAGATTAATATCACTGTACTGTAATGGGGGTTAGCTGTGGAGTTTAACTGGAAAGGTTTAACCAGTAATACCAGAGTAACGACCACAGCACAGCTATGACATCTCAGATAGCAAACTAGCCAGACAGGTTACCAGGAACTGTGAGAGTCCACGTGTCCGTGGTCTTCACTACTTCTGTCAGTGACTTTCCATCATAGTTATTCCACTTCGAGCCGTTTCTGAAGTTGCCTGTGTTTCTGTATCTGCAGCACGTTTATTAGTTTGCGAAGTGTTTTTAATTGCACTATTAATAAGGGACTTGTCGGCCACTGTAATGCATACATACTATATAAATGATGGACAAAAACCTCAGATCTCCATTTGTGTTTTTTTTTTTTTACTTTTTCCATACTTTGAGTATTCCTGTTACTCTTCGCACTGTGCTAAAATCTCATATTGAGCAGAGCAGCTGAAATTGTCCAAAATTACTTGGAAACAAATGTAGAAAATATGTACATTTATACAAAATCTCAAATTTGAATGGAACCTAAGAAACACCTCCCTTGTACTTCTACTAACTGGCCACTTTAATGGAAACACCTACCTTGTGCTTCCACTCACTGGACACTTTATCAGAAACACTTACCTTGTACTTCCATTAACCGGCCACTTTATCAGAAACACCTCCCTTGTACTTCCACTAACTGGCCACTTTAATGGAAACACCTAGCTTGTGCTTCCGCTAACCGGCCACTTTATCAGAAACACCTCCCTTGTATTTCCACAAACTGGCCACTTTATTAGAAACACCTCCCCTGTACATCCATAACTGGCTCTGGAAATACTGATAATACTAAAAGATACAAATACTGGTACGAACAGCTACTACAGCACTGACACTAATAACAGCGTCACTGCAGCGAAGTGCAGAAGGTGCGTCAGGTCAGGTCTGCAGATCCGTATCTGTGCGTGTTTCTCACTGTGGCGTCGCGGGGTTTTCTCACTCTGATGCTGACAGTCCTCCGTATTCATTTGGTTAATTACGGAGAACCTGCTGAAGCCCCATATCGATCTCCAGCCTCATACAGCTCTCCATCCCTCCTCCCCCTCCAGCCTCCACTTCACCCTCCCTCTCCGCTCCGTGGGGCATCTGTTCTCTTTTATTCCTTCACTGCTGCCTCTGAAAATGAACCCCGACTTGTTTTCTCAGACGATTTCCGCTCGCAGATTTTACTGACTCTGATTCAGTGACATAAAAGCGTTTATACTTACAGCTAGACAATCACACCACACGACACAGCTCAACACACAACTATACAACACAACACAACACTGCAAATACAGAAACACAATACAACAAACAATACAACACAATAGATAACCATACCACACAATACGACTCCACAAACAACTATACAGCACCATAAATACAGGACACAACCAACAACCATACATCACAAACAACTTCACAGCACACGACATACAACCGTACAACACAACTCCACAACCATACAACACGATACAACTCCACAACCATACAACACAATACAACTCCACAACCACACAACACAATACAACTCCACAACCACACAATACAACTCCACAACCACACAACACAACTCCACAACCATACAACACGATACAACTCCACAACCACACAACACAATACAACTCCACAACCATACAACACGATACAACTCCACAACCACACAACACAATACAACTCCACAACCACACAATACAACTCCACAACCACACAACACAACTCCACAACCACACAACACAACTCCACAACCATACAACACAATACAACTCCACAACCATACAACACAACTCCACAACCATACAACACAATACAACTCCACAACCACACAACACAACTCCACAACCACACAACACAATACAACTCCACAACCATACAACACAATACAACTCCACAACCATACAACACAATACAACTCCACAACCACACAACACAATACAACTCCACAACCACACAACACAATACAACTCCACAACCACACAACACAACACAACTCCACAACCACACAACACAATACAACTCCACAACCACACAACACAATACAACTCCACAACCATACAACACAATACAACTCCACAACCACACAACACAATACAACTCCACAACCACACAACACGATACAACTCCACAACCACACAACACAATACAACTCCACAACCATACAACACAATACAACTCCACAACCACACAACACAATACAACTCCACAACCACACAACACAATACAACTCCACAACCACACAACACATACAAACTCCACAACCACACAACACAATACAACTCCACAACCATACAACACAATACAACTCCACAACCACACAACACGATACAACTCCACAACCACACAACTCTCCACACCACAACCACACAACACAACTCCACAACCACACAACACAATACAACTCCACAACCATACAACACAATACAACTCCACAACCACACAACACAACTCCACAACCACACAACACAATACAACTCCACAACCACACAACACAATACAACTCCACAACCATACAACACAATACAACTCCACAACCATACAACACGATACAACTCCACAACCACACAACACAACTCCACAACCATACAACACAACTCCACAACCACACAACACAATACAACTCCACAACCATACAACACGATACAACTCCACAACCACACAACACAATACAACTCCACAACCATACAACACAACTCCACAACCATACAACACGATACAACTCCACAACCACACAACACAATACAACTCCACAACCATACAACACGATACAACTCCACAACCACACAACACAATACAACTCCACAACCACACAATACAACTCCACAACCACACAACACAACTCCACAACCACACAACACAATACAACTCCACAACCATACAACACGATACAACTCCACAACCACACAACACAATACAACTCCACAACCACACAACACAACACAACTCCACAACCATACAACACAACTCCACAACCACACAACACAATACAACTCCACAACCATACAACACAACTCCACAACCATACAACACAATACAACTCCACAACCACACAACACAACTCCACAACCACACAACACAATACAACTCCACAACCATACAACACAATACAACTCCACAACCATACAACACAATACAACTCCACAACCACACAACACAATACAACTCCACAACCACACAACACAATACAACTCCACAACCATACAACACGATACAACTCCACAACCACACAACACAACTCCACAACCATACAACACAACACAACTCCACAACCACACAACACAACTCCACAACCATACAACACAATACAACTCCACAACCATACAACACATACAACTCCACAACCATACAACACAATACAACTCCACAACCATACAACACATACAACTCCACAACCACACAACACATACAACTCCACAACCATACAACACAATACAACTCCACAACCATACAACACAATACAACTCCACAACCATACAACACGATACAACTCCACAACCACACAACACAACTCCACAACCACACAACACAACTCCACAACCACACAACACAACACAACTCCACAACCACACAACACAATACAACTCCACAACCACACAACACAATACAACTCCACAACCACACAACACAATACAACTCCACAACCACACAACACAACTCCACAACCACACAACACAATACAACTCCACAACCATACAACACAATACAACTCCACAACCATACAACACAATACAACTCCACAACCACACAACACAACTCCACAACCACACAACACAATACAACTCCACAACCATACAACACGATACAACTCCACAACCACACAACACAACACAACTCCACAACCACACAACACAATACAACTCCACAACCACACAACACAATACAACTCCACAACCATACAACACAATACAACTCCACAACCACACAAAACAATACAACTCCACAACCATACAACACAATACAACTCCACAACCACACAACACAACTCCACAACCACACAACACAATACAACTCCACAACCACACAACACAATACAACTCCACAACCATACAACACAATACAACTCCACAACCACACAACACAACTCCACAACCACACAACACAACTCCACAACCACAAAACACAACACAACTCCACAACCACACAACACAATACAACTCCACAACCATACAATACAACTCCACAACCATACAACACGATACAACTCCACAACCACACAACACAACTCCACAACCACACAACACAACTCCACAACCACACAACACAATACAACTCCACAACCATACAACACGATACAACTCCACAACCACACAACACAACTCCACAACCACACAACACAATACAACTCCACAACCACACAACACAATACAACTCCACAACCATACAACACAATACAACTCCACAACCATACAACACGATACAACTCCACAACCACACAACACAACTCCACAACCATACAACACAACTCCACAACCATACAACACAATACAACTCCACAACCATACAACACGATACAACTCCACAACCACACAACACAATACAACTCCACAACCATACAACACAACTCCACAACCATACAACACAATACAACTCCACAACCATACAACACAACTCCACAACCACACAACACAACTCCACAACCATACAACACAATACAACTCCACAAACATTTAACACATCACCACAAATACTTATATAACATAATACAACTCTATAACCAGATAACACAACTCCACAAACACTTATACAACACAATACAACTCCACAAACACCAAAACACTCATTAGGGCTGCAGTTTCAGACCCACGCAGACCTCTAACTGAACGACAGGTCAACGGCCACAGTCACTGCGTCATTAGCATAGTGCTAATCGGTCGGCTGTTTGCTTTAATTTATTATCATTTTTGACTGACGCTCTGCTTCAACCTCAGGAACCAAAACCAAACTTCAGCTTTACTTTCTCTGATAAAAGAAGCAGTTTTTTCATCCTGCAGGGATTCGGTCCCCAGAAAGAGGTACACACACACACACACACACACACACACACAGGCTGCTGTCACAGTGGGGCTGGTATTAACATTGCAGCTGCTGATTCAGAGTGTCTGTCTGGATCGATCCGTAACCTGTGAGCTCTGAAAGAACTCCCTCACTGCCACTCACAGCAGCAGCACCGCACTGCACTCACTGCATAATAACCACTGCAGTCTCCCACGGAGCTGCTCCACGCCACAGCCCTCTCACATTCACTCTCAGACGGAAAGCATGGCTGATCCGTCTGCACTTCTTACTCACATCTCTAAAAGCTCTTATATTTAAACGAAAACAATTTGTGTTTGTTTTCACAAACAAGCGAACGGATAAATAAAAAACCGCTTCAGACTTCAGTCGCTCTCTTACCGTCACTCTCATGCTTCAACCATCTAAAACCTTCACCTGGTTCACTGCAGTTTCAGCGAATCCCTCCGTAAATAAAGTAAATACTTCTTAAAGCTTACTTAAAGTAAAACTCTGAGTGTTAGTAGAGGAGCCTGACAGCCTGTTAGTGTCTGAAAGAACAGCTGTTTGTATTTTTGGAACAGAATTTTTTGTTATTATTTTTGTGCATGTTAACTCTTTCATTTACATACACACAGAACACCAAAACAGCTCCACTTACTATATAGGTGCACTTTGTAGTTCTACAGTTACAGACTGTAGTCCATCTGTTTCTCTGATACTTTGTTAGCCCCCTTTTACCCTGTTCTTCAGTGGTCAGGACCCCCATGGACCCTCACAGAGCAGGTACTATTTGGGTGGTGGATCATTCTCAGCACTGCAGTAACACTGACGTGGTGGTGGTGTGTTAGTGTGTGTTGTGCTGGTCTGAGTGGATCAGACACAGCAGTGCTGCTGGAGTTTTTAAACACCTCAGTGTCACTGCTGGACTGAGAATAGACCACCAACCAAAAATATCCAGCCAGCAGTGTCCTGTGGGCAGCGTCCTGTGACCACTGATGAAGGACTAGAGGATGACCAACACAAACTGTGCAGCAGCAGATGAGCTATCGTCTCTGACTTTACATCTACAAGGTGGACTGACAAGGTAGGAGTGTGTAATAGAGTGGACAGTGAGTGGACACAGTGTTTAAAAACTCCAGCAGCACTGCTGTGTCTGATCCACTCAGACCAGCGCAACACACACTAACACACCACCACCACGTCAGTGTTACTGCAGTGCTGAGAATGATCCACCACCCAAATAGTACCTGCTCTGTGAGGGTGCATGGAGGTCCTGACCACTGAAGAACAGGGTAAAAGGGGGCTAACAAAGTATGCAGAGAAACAGATGGACTACAGTCTGTAACTGTAGAACTACAAAGTGCACCTATATAGTAAGTGGAGCTGATAAAATGGACAAAGAGCGTAGAAACAAGGAGGTGGTCAGAATGTTATGCATGATCCGTATATGTGTTCATACGTCATCACTGCGAGATCAAATCCTCGTGTATCCATTTTCATTTTTTTTAAACACAGTGTAACGTAAGTCTAGTGACAATATATAATATTCAGAAAAGAGGATATTGTTGATTGCAGTGTTAAGCTGCTGCAAATACACTATGTGGGCAAAAGTATTGGGACACCTACACATCACACCTACAGGACCTTTTATGAATCCCATTCTAAATCCATAGGCATACATAGGAGCTGGTCCCCCTTTGCAGCTCTAACAGCTTCCACTCTTCTGGGAAGCATCTACAAGATGTTGGAGAGTCTGTGGGAATTTCTGCCCATTCATCCGGAAGAGCATTTGTGAGGTCAGACACTGATGTTGGACGAGAGGGTTTGGCTCACAATCTCCGTTCTAGTTCATCCCAAAGGTGTTGGATGGGGTTGAGGTCAGGGCTCTGTGAGGGCCAGTCAAGTTCTTCCACACCAAACTCACCCAGTCAGGCCTTTATGGAGCTGCTTTGTGTACTGGGGCTCAGTCATGCTGGAACAGGAAAGGTTCTTCCCCAAACTGTTCCCACAAAGTTGGAAGTGTACAATTGTCCAGAATGTTTTGGTGCTGAAGCATTAAGATTTCCCTTCACTGGAACTAAGGGTTCTAGACCAACCCCTGAAAAACAGCCCCATATCATCATCCCTCCTCCACCAAACTTTACAGCTGGCACAGTGCAGTCACTGCCAGTGTTAGCCTTGCAGTCTCGATAGGCTATGTGCTTAATTTTATCCATCTGTAAGCAATGGGTGTGGCTGAAACACCCAAACTCAATAATTAGGAGGGGCGTCCTAATACTTCTGCCCATATAGTGTATGTACTCTTACTGTAAATAAGTATTATCTGTGAATTCATTCAAATAACAGTGACACTATCAAATGGAAATAAAATTCCCATTAAAAAACACCATGACTGCTTAACCTCACACTGTACATATATGGAAAATATTACAGTTCTTCTGGTTGCCATGGCAACCCAGCACGCTTAAAATCAATACTGATTTCCAGCTGTTCAAGGCAGATTCAGTATTGTGGTTGTTTCCAGTCTGTTCTATGCAGTTTCACTACTATGGCTGCTCTTCAGCTTTGCTGTAGGATTGAGGGGGTGTCGCCCCTCCAGGTTTAGTTTCAGAGGACCAATGACGCGAAGCCCCCCCGCATTTGGCGCCTGTGCCGACAGTGACGATACGCTCTTCACTGTAATCTTAGACCACACAAACACTCTTCAGAGCAGGGAGTGACCAGAACATCATCACTGACCTTTATCTGAAACGCTCTGGCCAGGGTTTATCAGCAATATACCAACCTGCGCACCTGTCGGCAGGTGATAAAGCGGACGGTAAGAGTGGTGTGTGTGTGTGTAAACACGTGTATGTGTGTGTATGTTTTCTGCAGTTGATTCTCTTTATGCTTATAGACCCTCTCCCTTAAAAATAGTATGATCTCCAGGGAGTCTTTAGCCGAGTTTACACTCGTTTCTGTTTCTCAGTGAGCTGCACTAGAAAAATAGCAGCTAATTTTAGTGGAAATGTGTGCCCTGTTCACCGTGTGCTGTTATCATAGTCTAAAAATATGAAATATAATAAAACTATAAGACAGATAGTCTTGGCCATGCATTAGAATCTCGTTCCCATGCCTTACTAAGTAGTGGCCACGCATTAGGATCTCACTCCCATGTGTTACTAAGTCGTGGCCATGACTTAATTATCTTGTTCCCATGCCTTGCTAAGGGGTGGCCATGCATTATTTTTATTTATACAGGATGTCCCCAGCAGGGCTCCATATAATTCAGTTCATTTTCACTTCATTCAATTTACTTTGATTATGATTCTTTAGGAAACAATTCAATTCATCATGATATCTAATATTTGACTATGATTCGATTCACTTACAAAATGATTCAGTGCATCATGACATCTCAAATTTCGCTACAGTTCAATTAATTTATAACATGATTCAACATATAATGACAGCTAACATTTTAGCACAACTTGATTCACTTACGATTCTTTTTGAATTGATTCAATGACGAAATGGCTCGGTTCGGTTCGATTTCACCACAATTCAATTCACTCATGAAACGATTTAACAAATGATGAAATCTCCCATTTTACCATGATTCGATTCACTTACGGCATAATTCAATGCATCATGAAATCTCAAATTTCACTATTATTCAAATCGCTTACAAAGCTATTTATTGCACCCTGAAAGCTCCGATTTCATCATGATTTGATTCACCTAAATTTTTTCAATGCATCCTTAGATTCCTACATTTACCAAGATTCAATTCACTTACAAACTCTTGAGAAATGATTCAGTGCAACATGAAATAAAAGTGCTTCACCCTGATTTGATTCACTAATGAATGATTCACTGCATCATAAATGCTTACATTTCATTCTGAAGGTTTGGATTTTTTTTTTTTTAAATACATAAACTACTGACAAACTACTTTCACACTAGTGGAATAATAATAATAATAATAATAATAATAATAATAAAAATAATAATAATACACTGAGCTTTAACTTTGATCATTACACCTGCAATAAGTCTGAAGTGTTTGGATCTTTTTAAATATGATTGATAATAATAATTATAATACTCTGAATGATGCTGAATCACCACCTTCAGATTCTTACAGCCCACAGTCACTGTTCTTTCTGCTCCTTTAGCTGTTTTGGGACCTGTGTGTTTGACCCTTCAGCCCCAGTCCTCTCCTTTAGCGCTGATTTGAGTCCAGTGGCGGTCAGCTCAGAGTTCAGTAGTAAAACTAATCTGTGAGCCGAGCCCCTCTGGCCGCGCTGCAGACGCTACGTGACCAGGATTGATGAGAGCTTATCGTTCTGCAGGAAACTAAAGCCCAGTTCGGGTTACAGCTTCTCGTGTTTTATCAAAAGCATCCGTGTTATTTTTCAAACTTTGGGGAAAAGTAAATGCCCCTGTGACCGGCCTTTCAAATGAACACGGTCAGTCCCGTCTGACCACAACTTCAGAAGACCGAAGATACAGGAAGTTGTGCTCTTTCCTGTCTCCCTTCACGTTTGAAATGTTTGGCTTGTGTGATGAGACTTTGCTGTCAAATCAGAGGAAGTTCATCATAACACAGAAAGACTGAGAGAGAAAACACAGAAACAGAATTCACTCCACACTCGAAGATAACCACCACAAGAAGAACGTTTTTGGAAAGATGCTACAGAGGAACCAATTTTGGAGCCCTAAAGAACCTTTCGACAGGCAGCTCTTTAAAGAACTATGTTTATGTGATGGTAAATAACCCTTTTAAAAGTTTCCACATAATGTAAAGGTTCTACACCAACTAACGGTTCTTCCCAGAACCGTACAGCCAAGCCAAGAACCACTGAGGAACCTTTATTTCTAAAGAAAAACAAATAAGGCGTTGAAAATTCCCTTTTGCAGAAACATCAAGTTCTGTCTTTCTACCACAACACTGGGGAGAACAGGCTGAAGCTGTCATGCACTGTTGGATATTTAGAAAGCACACAAAGGGTTCTTTAGAGCGATGCTGTAAGAGAACCACTTTTGGTTCCCTAACGAACCTTTCAGGTTCAGTAAAGAACCATTTTGTGTAAAATGACCGGTTACTTTCTTGGGGCAGTCGTGGGCTGGAGGTTAGAGAACCAGCCTTGTGACCGGAAGGTCGTTGGTTCGATCCCCTGAGCCGACAGTATGTGACTGAGGTGCCCTTGAGCAAGACACCTAACCCCCAACTGCTCCCCGGGCACTGTGGATAGGGCTGCCCGTCGCTCTGGGCAAGTGTGTTCACTGCCCCCTAGTGTGTGTGTGGATTAAATGCGGCGGTGAAATTTCCCCATTGTGGGATTAATAAAGACTAACTTTAACTTTTTCAGCTGAAGTTTTTGCACTTTTTACTCTTTTGGTGAAAAACAGAAAATGCACTTTTGATCACTTCCAAACGGAAATATTTGGGGGCCGAAATCCCTAAATTATAAGGTTGCGCCGCTCAGCTGCCCTTCAAACTGAGTATTTCATAACGGACAGCTGGAAACGATCCAAAACCTGTAATAAATCATGGTAATTCAATGCAGAATAAATGAACAATTTCTTTATGTTAAGTTACCTTTTCAGAGCTGCTGTGACGACAAGCACACAGGATGTGATGGATTCAGTCACAGACAAACTAAAACTCGAAATAAAAGCTCATGCTCATTTAGATTCCGCCTCTGAGTCAGAAGGACAGGAAAAAAAAAACAGAAAAAAGGGAGATATTGAAGTTCACAGACGGTCCGCTTGCTCCCTCACTATTGAGGGATTACTCAATAAAAGAAGCGGGCCTTAACGGACATCGCTGGAGACCCTCATACAGGCAGCCGAGCGGACTTTTAAACCCGCCATATAATTCATCTCTTTAAAAAAAGAAATCTCCATTTCTCTCCTCTCGCACGGAGCGGCGGCCCCCCAGATCTATTATTTCCAGTTATCTGAAAATAATTCCTGTCCTTTTAGCCCTTCAGTAATTCATCTCTGGAATGGCTCTGTCACGTCTCCTGGACTGTGCTGGAGGATATTAACTGCTCTTCTTCATCTCAGCTCTCTCAGACCCCCCAACACAGCGCCGGCCCTCCCGGGTCACGGCCACCTCCGGGCTTCAAAAGACACTTCGCAGGTTACCCATAAAACAAAACGGATTAGCCTGCCGACATTTCCACGCCAAACCCATCCGCAGCCGAGCCCTCGTTACTCTCCACAGCTTTTCTTCTGAAGCTTCGCAAGGTAAACGGAGCTGAGGTCACCCTTTCCTCACTGTCGCACCGTCCGAAAGCTGGTCAAGAGGATAACCTCGAAGAGCGAAATGGACGCGTCTGTTTCTACGCCTCGTCAGGACGTGCGGCATTTATACATGCAGTTATATGCGAAAGTTTGGGCGCCCCTGGTTTATTAACACTGGTTATGGTTGGTTCTGCTGATTTTCCAAGCGACGATAAGTGAACGCATCCTCTCCGGCCTGTACGAGAGTATTTGCACAGGCCCTTTTTTTGCATTTATCCCCCCAAAATGTTAAATAAACAGCAAATAAACCGTAATTGTGCATTAAAATGTGCAGAAGTTTGTCTCTGTAGAAGATGTGTAACTTACTTTCACTTAGAAAATCAACACAACACGTCATTTGACCAGGAGAACCCAAACTTGCATACAACTGTATATGAGTACTTATGTGTAATAATAACAGGCTCCATGTGTTTTGTATATATGTATGTAATAATGATAATATTATTCACTACCAATAATTAATTCGTTTAAGTTTTGGGCTCTAGCTTATGACATTTCAATCTACACTGCGTGAGTTATTACTCTATGTTTTAAATGACATTTTTTAATATAAATCTGAGTATAAAAACAGGGCAAACCATCCATTTAACCATTTAGCTATGCAGAAACATTGAATTTATCACACAGAAGTTCAGCAGAACTCCCTAAGACTGATAACGGACTAATAAGGCTGCAGTTTTAAGCCAATTTACAATAACAGACGTTATGAATAATGTCATTTTTAGAGAACACAACCCTCCCTGAACACATGATGTCCCTCAAAGGGGAGTTTTGTAGATTTTAACTTGCAACTGTATGAGTACTTATGTGTAATAATAACAGGCTCCATGTGTTTTGTATATATGTATGTAATAATGATATAATGATAATATTATTCACTACCATTTAAAAGTTTGGAATCACTGATTTTACTCATATAAAAAATCTTTTGAAGATGCACGTATAAAATATTTATAATATAAAATATTTATACGATGAAACTCATAAGTTTCGAACAGTTTGTAGGAGGCTGTAAAAAGTGTTTACGACAAACAGAGCTTTAAGTGATTTCATGATAAGTGAAAAATCTTTGAGAATGAACATAAACAACATGACATCCAGAATGCCGACGATCAAAACTCGCTAATTTATAGTATTTACAGTATTTCACAGTATTTTTGTGACAAGAAATTCCAATAAACAGACAATCACAGGCTGTTATTTAATATCACCTCTATATTTCTTATCACTTCCAAAATTATGTTGTTTCTAAAGCACTTTACACTGAATAATTCATTCGTTTAAGTTTTGGGCTCTAGCTTATGACATTTCAATCTACACTGCGTGAGTCATTACTGAATGACTGTTATTAGTACGACAAGTGAGTCTAAACTTTTGAACGGTACTGCATGTATGACATTTACTGAACTAGAGGGGAGCACGATCTACATTTTGTCTGTTTTTAATAAATAAGTTAAATATTTTTTTTTAAGTATTTAAGAAAGATTTTTTAATATGCAAACAACCTACAAGTCTCAGCTACAAATCAAAACATAAGCTTTGTTTCCAGCACCATTTATAACCAATTCAGCCAAAAGCAGACGGGGCACCGCTAACAGTCGCAACAACGTCTAGTAAATCTACACAAAACAGAATTAATTCAGTGCAATTCTACGTTGTTTGAACCTGACGAGCTTTCCAACCCTGCTGCATTAAAAAATTAAAGCACAAAAATAAATATGAATAGTTAAAAGAGTCTGATATATGAATGTGATCGAGCTACAGTTTATTTACTTTATGGTTTATAAATCTCTCCGTTTTAAATGACATTTTTTAATATAAATCTGAGCATAAAAACAGGGCAAACCATCCATTTAACCATTTAGCTATGCAGAAACATTGAATTTATCACACAGAAGTTCAGCAGAACTCCCTCAGACTGATAACGGACTAATAAGGCTGCAGTTTTAAGCCAATTTACAATAACAGACGTTATGAATAATGTCATTTTTAGAGAACACAACCCTCCCTGAACACATGACGTGCCTCAAAGGGGAGTTCCATAGATTTTAACTTGGAAAAAACTAGCTACATTAATACACGCTGTGGCTCCTGAGTCGGGTGTCTGTTTAGTGATCTGGGCTGAAGTCATATGATATTAAGTTATGATCTTCAGAAGCATCTTTCCAAACGAAAAAGATGGATTTCTCAGGCTCTGACTGATCCATGTGGACCACTGTGACTGTGTGGGTTTGCACAGAGCTGAGAGGTCTGAAAGCAGTCAGACAGGAAGGCAGTGAAGCCCTGCTTTGAGCTGCTGTCACTGTGACGCAGGCTGCTCCGAGAGCCGAGCAGGAGAGTGTCAGTTTATCAGCACTCACCGGAGGCGTTCTTCAGGTAGCCATTAGAGTCCACCGAGGTGTACATGACATACGGGCCAGGCTGATTCACGCCGAACGGCTGCGGGGAGGAACACACACACACACATACACATATCAGCATGAGCACACACAGGAAGCACTAACACATTTAGGCCCAAACTATTCCCTCTGATTTTATGCACATTATTATATAAATCTGTTTATATAATATCTAGAGCTGCTGTTTTGATTATAGTCTACATTATCAACACCACATTAAGAGTTTAGTAGGGAAACCCAATAAAACCGAGCTCATCAACTGTGCGTTGAAAATCCACAGATACAGTTTATTGTCACAATCATTTGCAGGTAAATAAACCAGTCTAGTCTTCTAGGCCGGCAGCTCATCACAAACAGGCTCCCTTGTATTCAAACGTTCTAGAAAGTGAGGAGTCCTCAAACTTTCCACAGACAGCCTTAAGTCTGTGAGAACTTCAGCTCATGTTCTGCCAGATTCTGTCACTTTTCTCACTGGCCCGGTTGAGCGTTCCTGATCCCGGAGATCCCGGAGATCACAGAGATCCAGCTACATAAGCCAGCTCACAGCTTAGAGCTGTCAGAAGGCTTGGACTGCGACAGACTTCTCCAAACTAGAGCACAGCTAACACAAAAACTCTCAACAATACAGACTCTAAGAAAAATTCCAATAATTATTCCAACAAAATGTTTTTAAAAATAACGCTTAAATAATTGATATGACTGTCAACGGACTAATGTGTGTCAGATCTTACATTGTGCAAACTCAAACAGCAGAAATTCAGAAATAGTTAAATTAAATAGTATGAATATTAAAATTAATGTATAAATAACCCTGAAACTGAACAAAACAGCTGGATAACATGACGTTTCTCATCTCATCTCTGAGTGTAGGTTCCTTATGCAACCTTGTGCAGAATAAAGACTGTTAAAGATCATTAAATATATTTATCTGGGCTGTTTTGTTTACCATTTTTGCCAGTAAAATCACAAAATAACATCAGATAAATATAGACAAACATAAACACAGTAAAGTGTAAGAAGAATGTGTTCATTAGTAAAGTTATGAAGATGCAGGTTGGATGAACATCCAGGAACACAGGTTTGACAGATAAACTAGGTGTTGGATGGTGAGTGTAAATGCTGGACTTCCTCCAGCGAAGCTTTGGAAATGGTTAAGTGACACCATTAGAACTCATTTGCATTTAATGTCCAGTGTTTTTTTTTTTTGGAACAAATAATTCCCCCATTAAGACGTTTAAAAAGATGTTACTGTCAGTATTTTATCAGTGGGACTTTTGTTAATATCAATAAATTTGTGGAACCTTATTATCAGGCAAACGACACACATCGATCAGACATTACATTCTGACCACCTCCTTGTTTCTACGCTCATTGTCCATTTTATCACTTACTATATAGGTGCACTTTGTAGTTCTACAGTTACAGACTGTAGTCCATCTGTTTCTCTGCATACTTTGTTAGCCCCCTTTTACCCTGTTCTTCAGTGGTCAGGACCCCCATGGACCCTCACAGAGCAGGTACTATTTGGGTGGTGGATCATTCTCAGCACTGCAGTAACACTGACGTGGTGGTGGTGTGTTAGTGTGTGTTGTGCTGGTCTGAGTGGATCAGACACAGCAGTGCTGCTGGAGTGTTTAAACACTGTGTCCACTCACTGTCCACTCTATTAGACACTCCTACCTTGACGGTCCACCTTGTAGATGTAAAGTCAGAGACGATAGCTCATCTGCTGCTGCACAGTTTGTGTTGGTCATCCTCTAGTCCTTCATCAGTGGTCACAGGACGCTGCCCACAGGACGCTGTTGGCTGGATATTTTTGGTTGGTGGACTATTCTCAGTCCAGCAGTGACACTGAGGTGTTTAAAAACTCCAGCAGCACTGCTGTGTCTGATCCACTCAGACCAGCACAACACACACTAACACACCACCACCACGTCAGTGTTACTGCAGTGCTGAGAATGATCCACCACCCAAATAGTACCTGCTCTGTGAGGGTCCATGGGGGTCCTGACCACTGAAGAACAGGGTAAAAGGGGGCTAACAAAGTATCAGAGAAACAGATGGACTACAGTCTGTAACTGTAGAACTACAAAGTGCACCTATATAGTAAGTGGAGCTGATAAAATGGACAACGAGCGTAGAAACAATGAGGTGGTCAGAATGTTATGCCTGATCGGTGTACAGTAATGTTCAAAAAGACTCATTTATCAATTAGTATTTTAGTAATTAGTATCATTAATAATATTATAATAATATAAGAATGGAAAAGACACACAAAATACAAAGAAAGGATATTACAACCAGGAGTCGTAACAACAGTAACTTCAATGAGAATTTAAATATTATAAAGTTTTTACTGAAAGGTTTTTCAGGTCTTTAGGTCATTATTTCAAATTCTAAGAACAATAAACATTTAAATGGTAAATAAACCTGTGTTGTCTATTTATTGCAAATTGTCTATATTTATATATTTTGTCAAGGTATTCTTCGAAATATGAAATATGATGAATTCTGAAAGTATATCAGTCATTCCAGTATCATCTACCGGTCTGTTCATCACTCTGTACACATTTAACACGTCTTCCTTTTATTAATTTTTCATAAAATCTCCCCAGGAATAACTTGTCAGCTGTGACGTTGAACAGGATGAGCATACTAAGCATCCAAAAAACGAAAAAACCCAAGTATCTCCAAAATGGTAACTTCACCATAGAGGCCAAAAAGGTTCTTTTAATGTAAGATAATGTAAAAATATTTTAGTCTAAGTAATTTCGGGGGCATTTCTGTTGGTCCATTCATCATGAAACTTTACATAACATAAAGGGCAGCTGCTGAGCTCAAATGATGGAAAAAAAACAATTTGGACAGTGACGACGTCAGGGTCATTTTACACACTCATCTGCAGTCAAATAGGTTTTATATTGTAGAAAACATGAAATAAAAATTTTGAGCAGTAATGAATCTCAGTCAGGTCCTAAACATCTGAAGAAAGCCTCCATAAAAGCCTCAGTTACGCATTCCACCTACCACACAGACACTAATCCAAGCTAACACTAATGGGCAGCACAGCCTGGAAGAGCAGGAATGAATTTTTAAAGGTGAGTGTGTGTGTGTTACTGTGTGTGTGTTACTGTGTGTGTGTTAGTGTGTGTGTGTTAGTGTGTGTGTGTATGCGGGGGAGTGCTGGTAGAGATTGCAGCATGCAGCGTTGGTGTGACACGCAGAGAAGCAGTAAAGAAAGTTACACATAGAGAATTTGGCCCAGTCCCATTCCTTATTTTCGCCCCTACCCCTTGTTTTCGAGTGTTGCCCCTTGTAACTGAGTTACAGGGTAGTGGTTGAAATCTTCCCTCTGAAATGGGACCCTCAAATAAAAAGAGCATCACTTCATTAACAGCTACCAGCGCTGCTCTGTAGGCGACCCTGCCAGTCTGCAGTGACAGCAGAGGAGGGTAAAGTTCAGCTCCTCACTGCTGGGCTTTAGTTACATTTAGGGCATCATATGATCTTCAAAGAGGGGGGCAATTATTTATTATCACCCACCCCTAATTCTTCAGTGATATGAAGCTGAAGTCAGATATTCACCAGATTCTTGTTAGAATTTTCCCGTTCCACCTTAAATGGAGCAGAATTTACATGCTGGCGCTTCAGCCATCAGAACTGCTGGGCTATTTAAGGTGGAACGGGAAAGTTAGCTAGCAAGCTACTGAGACATTAGCATGCTAATAGTGATTTTTTATGCTTGTTATGAAGAAAATGACCAAAATACACTGAAATGACATTAAATCAAGATAAAATAATGGTTACTGTAAATTTTTAACAGAGAAAATTCTCACATTTGAGTGTTTCTTTGGTCTCTTGTTCAGCCATCTTACCGGTTTTTCTTTTTTCCCATAACTCTCTGTTTGGAGTCTCTGAAAAACCTCCGTTTGGAGGGTCATGTAGCCCCAACACTTCACCCCACCCCTCTATCCCAACAAGAATCAGGACACCCTACTCCTAGACGTGAACACGCAAAACAGAGGGGTAGGGCTGAGTGGTAGGGGGCGAGGGGTGAAATGGGATTAGGCCTAAATGTGCTTTAGAGCTCCACTAGTCTGTATAACACAGTGTAGGCTAAACACCAGAGCTTAGAGCGAACCCTTCTAAACCCTCCTGTTATCTTCAAATTTACTCCCATCCTTTACCCTCGGGGTCAGTTTGACCCCAGCAGTTTAAACTGGTGTGAACTATCAGTGGTTCTTACACTGTCACAGGTGTGATTATGTTAGTTTAGGGTTCTAAATCAGAGGGAAGCCAAAGATTCTAAAATTGCATGTTATACTGACCTTGATATGATCCAAAACAACCCAAATGTGTGTAAGCGTTGATATCTGTACGGAGCCCCGCTGGTGACATCCTGTATAAGTAAAAATAATGTGTGGCCAAGCTGTAGTAACGTGTGGGAACGAGACTTAGTAAGGTGTGGGAACGAGATCATGCCTTACTAAGTCGTGACCACACATTATTTCTGTTTATACAGGATGTCACCAGTCTTTATATTTCTTATATAGAAAAGCTCGAACTTTAGTGACATTTCATAAATAATATAAAGCTGCTTTAGTGACTGTTTACATGCAGATGAAACAGAGCTCAGAGTCTAAGATCACACCCAGGATTCTACTGCAGGTTTGGTAGATGAAGCTAAAGAACTGAGTTTCTCATAAAGCAGCTTTCTCTGAGTTTCCGTACCAACGTTTTTTTTCGTGATTTAATTGTAGAAAATTTTGCGACATCCACTGAAAAATATCTGACACACAGCTGGTCAGTCTGTCTGCAGCGTCTTGATCATCAGAAGAAATGGAAATGTACAACCGTGTTATCAGCATAGCTATGAAAACTACGTTTCCTAATGACATCACCTAGAGGTACAAAGAGAAAAGCAAAGGCCCTAAAACTGAACCTTGAGGGACTCCACAAGAAAGGCCAAACCTTTTTGATGAATGATTTCGATTTCCAAGTGAAACCATGAATTGTCTATTGTGATTTAAACCAACCCGGCATTCAAGACACTGGATTAAAAAGTGTACAGGATACTGAAAACACGTCATATATGTTAATTGCAACATATGTTAATTTTACGTTTATCCAGTGGTCCCCATTAAAGTAGGGAAAAGTCGTTAAATTTGAAGCAAATAATGATGTCAATCATTCATTTAGAGATGTTGAACACTGAATGGGGTCACATGGACCCCAAAGATCAGGTTAAGGAGACACTTTGGTGAAAAATCAGTTTACTGCCATCTCACCCCAAATGTAGACGATCAGCGAAGACACGTTTGGTGTCTAAATAGTATCAATACATGGAATAATAATCTTACATATGTCAGTGTTTATTTAAGCATTTGGAAGCCTCTCCTTTAGGATTAGCCAAACCAAGGAGACCTGGTTTGGCTAATCAATACCTCATTAAATTAAATTTAAAAAATGGACATTTCCATAGAATGACTCCATCCATCATCTAAACCGCTTATCCTTCTGGGTCGCGGTGGGGTGCTGGAGCCTATCCCAGCTGTCATTGGGCGGAAGGCAGGATACACCCTGGACAGGTCGCCAGTCCATCGCAGGGCAGACAGACAGACATACACAGTCACACCTAGGGGCAAACTCCACACAGAAATGACCCTGGTCACCCGGCCGGGAATCGAACCCAGGCCCTTCTTGCTGTGAGGCGACAGCGCTACCCACTGCGCCACCGTGCCGCCCATAGAATGACTCATTTATATATATATATAAATGATATCTGAATCCAAGCAATACATTTCAAGCTGTAAGTCTGTTAGTCAGGCAGAGCCATTTAACCTGACCTTCACTACTTCTACCAATAACACTACATTTCCCTGCTCGTGTCACATAAAGGTTACAGGTGCATAAAGATGAGTGTTGCCGTTCGCCGCCGTGTTCGCTCTTTAAAAGCTGAGCGTAAATCCTGTTTCTCAGACTTTCATCTGATGAAGTCTGTTCAGGCTGAAATGTCAGGACGATTTTCATCTGAAGAGTAAATAAAGAGGTTTTAGAAAGGGTGAAATGTCAGTGTTTTCCTGCTGCTCTGAGATGCAGATCACAGTGTGTCGTACAGCATCGGAGACCACAGGAGATACTGAACACCACACAGTCTGAGGCGAGTGCGGTGATTAAGGCCTGGTTAATTGGTGGGGTCTTTCCTTTACTTGTTAGCTGTATGAGCCACGCAGCACCACGGCTAAACTACGGACGCAAACTCACCACGCTTGTCCTGGCTGACTGACCGACCTGCGGTAAGGGGGGGGCCAGTATATTTGGCTGAACTATGGCTTTAAAAGCCCTCAGTGTGGGAGTATCAGTGTTTGATGGTGCTGTAGCTGTTTTATCTCTTCATTAAAGGAGATGACAGCTAATGAAGCGAGGTGTACGTGTTTTGTTCACTGTGCTGACGACGAGCTGTCAGTCTGTCAGATCCTGAGTCCGATAACCTGCACAGGCACCGGCTTAAAGGCATAACAGAGCACAAACCACAGCTACGCTCGGCACTGCACTGCAGTGAGGTTTCAGAATTGATCCTGTTTGGTATCAGACAACAAACTCTACACTAAAGGATGAGCTATAAGGTAAAAAGTGAACTAAACTACGCTATTAACGTTAGCTGAGGCGACACTCAGCCAATCTGTTTATCTTAAAGGGCCCACGTCCCACATTTTTCTAGCATTTTATTGATCTGATTTTATTTGAAGTTCACTTATGTGGTTTTATAAACCAAAATCAGTCGTAATTCATTTTTATAACAATTTTCCAACCTTGCTTTATCCCTTAGAACTGTTTTGGGTTCTGTGCCTTAAAGAATGATATAGGCAAATGAAGGACAGACTGAGAGAGGGAGAGTGACAAAGTCAAAGTGAAAGAGTTATAAAGGAAGGGAGAGGTAGAGAGAGTGAGATAAAGAGAAGCACAGGGATAGAGAGGGAGACAGAAAGTGATACAGGGATAGATAATGTTAGAGAGAGTGATACAGGGATAGAGATGAGAGAGAGAGAGTGATGCAGGGATAGAAAGGGAGAGAGAGAGTGATATAAGGATAGAGAGGAGAGCGAGTGATACAGGCATACAGAGTGATAGAGAGAGTGATGGACAGAAATCAGAGTGAGTGATGATGTATGAGAGAGACAGAAGGGTCGACAGATAGAGGGATAGAGAGATGGCTAAAGGACAGAGTGATGTTGACGGGTGAGTGAATGTGACAGAGGAAGAGGGTCCGACTGAAGACATCAAACCCCCCCCCAACAAACACACAGTCATAACAGAGGAACACACAGAAAGACAGGATGATATTAAGAGTGACGGACGAAGAGAGAAATACACTTACCTTCACTTTCTCAGGACAGTCATTAGAGCAGAGCCCACTGAGCACTGAGAGAGAGAGAGAGAGAGAGAGAGAGAGAGAGAGAGAGAGAGAGAGAGAATGTTATAATTACATGTATATGTCTCAAATGTATTTTGTCTTTTTAAAGTGAAGTTGAAAGATTTATATTTTTCATAAAAAAAAAAACTTTATAAAAAAAAATCCCTCGTTTTCATGTCACTACCGAAACACAAAGAGTTATTATGTAGGCCACAAATGTTATTTTAGCCACGCCCCTGCACTGTAGAGCAGGAAGTGAGGCTGCATCCCTGTCCCTCATGGCCACATGGTGAGCAGTTAGATCACATTGTTTTGAAGTAAATGTGTCCCGAAGTCTGAAAATCAGTGTGGAACATTAGAAATTGTCACTGCTGAAACACAGATTTTCTGCAGTTAAGTAACTTTTTAATGTTTTAATGAAAAATATGATGATTTTATGTGTGAACAGCTGGTCATGTACTAGCTAGTATTTTTGAGTTCTGCTCAAAATGAGCGAAAGTTGTCACTACTGAAACATTTGGTAACATTTCGGTAGTGATAAAATGAAACAGTCAATCATTTGTTTAAATAAAATAAATATAATTAAGGTGTAGGGTCACTCAAAGCAGAAGGACTTTAGTCTACAGCCCAAAACAGTTACAAGTCCACATTGGCAGAATAATCCATATTGTGTGTGCATATATATATATATATATATATATATATATATATATATATATATATATACACATATATATTTATCACTGCTGTCAGAACAAAACCTCGTATCTCCATTTTTGTAATTTTTCAGTTTTTGGCATAATTTGAAAATGCCTGTTGTTCTTTATATTGTGCATAATTTTTATGGTCAATGGACCAAAACAAACAGCCCAAAATGACTTGAAAAGATGTCTGGTTCCACTGACTTACACTAAAAGTAAAGTATGTTTTTCCCTTCTCCTGTAAAGTTACCATTTTGGAGATACTAGGTTTTCTTCTGACAACAGTGATATATACCACAATGCCATTTTGATTAGAATTATGTAAGTATCTATAAGTCTAATCCCAAACCTAACCTTAATTTAAACTTCAACAACCAAAAGAAATGTATTTGTATCTTAACTTTTACAAAAATTGACTTTTTATAAAAAGTACTTTTCAAAGACAGGAGAACTGTGTTGCTGCTGCAGCACAGTCCTGTTTTTCTCTGGTTTTACTACAAAGTCAATCAATTTTGTTGTAAAAGTGTACAAACACACCCACCCACACACACACCCACCCACACACACACACACACCCACACACACACCCACCCACACACACACACACTTCCTGAGATCACCGCTGAAAAACACACTCAGAGAATGAATATAAGGAAATTACATTAAAGCCACACTAATGCGATGAAGAACGACTCCGACTGTCTTTCCTTGACAAAAGCGAGTCTATTAGAGAGATAATGGGAGCATAATGGAAGAAACATATACTCAATTAAGTGTTTTATTAGCGTCAGAAATGAGCGTCAGTGTGAAGGCAGCTCTAATGACTGTCTTTATTAAACCTCCACTTCACATTAGATGCATTAGATTCTATCAGTGAACATCTCTCCGAAAGTTGCTATAGGAAACAGGCTGTGATCTGATAGAGTTACAGCAAACAGCCCACAGTGTGGAGCATTTTAGGGTATTAATTTAATGAAAATTTAGATCATTGTTTTTAACGCTTTTGTTTTTTTTATGATGTTGTCACAAAATAACCACTTCACAGAGGGAGGGAGAGAGAGGGAGGGACTGAGGGAGGGAGGGATAGAGAGGGCAGGGGAGGGAGGGAGGGATAGAGAGGGCAGGGGAGGGAGGGAGGGATAGAGAGGGCAGGGGAGGGAGGGAGGGAGAGAGAGAGGGAGAAGGATAGAGAGGGCGGCGGAGGGAGGGAGGGACTGAGGGGGAAACTGAGGGAGGGAGAGAGAGGGCTGGGGGAGGGAGGGAGAGATAGAGAGGGCGGGGGAGGGAGGGAGGGATAGAGAGGGCGGGGTAGGGAGGGAGGGATAAGAGAGGGCTTGGGTGAGGGAGGGAGGGAGAGAGAGGGCAGGAGAGGGAGGGAGAGATAGAGAGGGCGGGGTAGGGAGGGAGAGATAGAGGAGGGAGGGGAGTAGGGAGGGAGGGAGGATAGAGAGGGCAGGGTAGGGAGGGGAGATAGAGAGAGGGAGGGAGAGATAGAGGAGGGGGAGGGAGGGAGGGAGAGATCGAGAGGGGGAGGGAGGGAGGGAGAGATAGAGAGGGCGGGGTAGGGAGGGAGAGATTGAGAGGGGGAGGGAGGGAGGGAGAGATAGAGAGGGGGAGGGAGGGAGGAAGGAAAGGAAAGATAGAGAAATGGAGAGAGAGAGAGAGAGAGGGGAGGCAGAGAGGGAGAGGCAGAGAGGGAGAGGCAGAGAGGGAGAGGCAGGGTGGGAAGGGGGGGAGGGAGGGATAGAGAAGGTGGGGTACGGAGGGAGAGATAGAGAGGGCGGGGTAGGTAGGGAGGGAGGGAGGAAGGAAAGGAGGAAGAGAGAAATGGAGAGAGAGAGAGAAAGAGAGAACAGGAAAAATGGATCAAAGCACAACTGTAACAGTAAATCAAAGCACACAAAGAGAAAAAAACGTCTGTTAGGACAAAAAACAACAAGTAAATGATGAAAGTGCTAATTTACTCCGCAGTCCAGACTCTCTGAAGCTGCTCATGTTTGGATTTTAAAATATTCATCAAAAACTCTCTGATTCCCACAATTAATTCTCTAATCAGACTTTCTACTGACAGAAACTCATTACAAACAGTGAGCGAGCAGAACAGACGAGAGGCCGACCAACACCAAAATCTACATTTATTTATCAACACCAACACCCATTAAAGAAACTCAGTTATTAGGGAATTCTGACTGTTCAAAAACATCTGCATAATACCACAATAACTAAGCAAACAGAGTCGTTCAGAGTCGTTCAGAGTGGTTTGGTGTGAAACGCTCTGTTCTAGAGAAACTTACCGAGTCAGAACTGTTCACAGTGGTGGTGATAGGAACCAGACGTCCACCTCTAAAAGCTCCCTCACTGAAAGTTACTACATGAAATGGTTATTAGTACGTTGTCTGATTACTGTTCTATAACAGCTCTACAACACCTTTTTGGCCTAAACTGTATTTTTAAAGTCTATTCATGGTGGGATACATGCATTATTTTCAGACTGACCACCACTTTAGCTTGGCCAACATATAAACTCAGAAGACTCGTGTAGGTTCACTGGTGGTTCTGGATAGTAAATAAAATGTCTATATCTGTGTTGTAGTCATGGCGACCCCTGGTTCCCATCACCACCACTGTAAAGACATCTGAACCATTTCACACCAAACAGCTCTGAATCTCTCTGATTACACGTCAGTGTTTGATTTACACAGACACTGTGAAATGATGTGCGTCTCTGTAGAGGATGTTTTTACTTATTTACACTTCGAAAGTCAACAAAACGGAATTTGTCAGGGGGTGTTCAAACTTTCGCATATGACTGTATATCGGCAGAGTGAACCTCAGCAGCCACGACACGTTCCGCAGGTCTTTCTCGCATGAGAGATGAAGGAGAGGGACGGAAAGTTGAAAGTTAGAGAGATGGAGAGACAGAGCGTTCTCCCTGCTGTCCTTCACGGATGAGTGGAGATTCGCTTTAATAGAAAATCCTCCATCCCTCTCGCTCCTCTTTCCTTTTCCACTGTCCTCCAGCTTCTATCACTGCATCGTTTCTATGCAGCTTTGGGTTTTCTTTACCAGCGTATCGTCGCAGAGAACACAACGCAAACGCTTCAGCCTCAATAGACAATAATATCCCAGCAGGCTTTGCTCAGTCGGTATGACCTCTCTGAGCGTGCACGCGCAAACACCCGCTCGACCACCCTCCTCAAGACAGAACGAGCCGAGATCAAAGTTAACACTGTAAAACAAAGACAAGAAGCTTTAATCCCAGCACAGAAGCACAAGCTCCTTTATTACGGATCGAGTCCATAGACAGATAATGTGTACTAATGCCAGAGATTAGTGAAAGTCCCCCATAGACAATAACAAACTGACTGTTCATCTGCAGACGCGTCTGGAGCCCCAGTAAAGCCCTCGGACAGACCGCAGGACAATCATAACACACGCTCAGATCTGTCATGCAGTGGGCAGCAAACGTTTTAATACAGCAAATGTTTTAATACAAATAAACATCTTTACCAGTTTGTAATAACTACAGCTGACCAAGTTGACACATGAACCCAATAGCTGCGTTCCAGAGCCGAGGTGGGCGGGTCCTCGGTAGGACTGTCCTATGAAGACTCCTCCTTAGTAGCCTATCGATCACACAAATGGATCAATCCTAACGAGGCTCCGTGTTGACGCCACCAGAGCGGCGCCAAACTCGTGAGGGAGCCGGTGAGAGAAAACGGAGCCGCTGCATTGAGTTTGTTGCTTTTATCATTTCTTCACAGAAGTGAAGGAGAAGATCTTACGTAGTTCGATAAACTACATACACAAATACTTCTAAATAAAATACGATATATGGACGATATACGATAAATGGACGAATACTTTAAATAATCAATCACTTTACACTTTATAAGGTGACGAAGACGAGTTCAAGGAAATTTACATAGAATAGAATTTACATTTGAAATCAAGCTCTGCTCCAACGGCTTCATTTTCATGGTGCTGTTTTTTTTTCTCCTTTGCATCGTTCGTGCGCAGAGAACTGTGGGTAACCGAGGGCCTGGAAGAATCCATCTGATGCGTCACAATCACTCGGCACGTAGGCTGCATTTCTAGGCTGTATATGAAGGGTCCTTCACTTTGGAACGGGCTTCTATGACGAAGCAGCCGAGAAACGCAGCCCAGGCTTTGGGAACACAGCTAATTTATTAAACTCCACTAATTCTTTACAGAGTAACTCCACCCCCTACTTTCAGCGAACTCCACCCCTGGCTCAGCTTTGAGAAATGCGCAAAAATGGGAGGGGCACACTGGGAGGGGCCCTGCAGTGATGTTTGGGTTTGGAGGTGGGGCTGTGAGGGAAACCGGGTGGGCTGGGCTGCTGTGTTTTTAGAGCTGGTGTACGTTAGCGACCAGAACATATGGAGAGAGACAGAATCAAATGGCACTTTGGTAACAGAGTTTTATGAGGTTGAAGATGTTCCTCCACTACCATCCCCATCTTCACTGAGGGAAGGTGTTTCTGATCAGGCAGTGCGTCTGGAGCCTGAACAGTATGAACTGCTGACTCAAGCTGCCAAAGAGTCAACATAGTGCCAGAAAATGACGAGCAGCGAACGGCAGAGGCGCAGAACGATAGAACATTCCCTAAAACCACAACAGCTCGCTTCTAACTATCTGTTCCAGTTATCTGGAAGTCCCACCAATGCAACACTGATGGTCACTTCAAGAAAGCATCACATTCCTTAATGTGGTTATTTAAACACGGACCAAACCTCATGTCGGTAATAAACGGTGTTAATAACTTGCTACATCTGTGGCTCCTTACTGTAAAATAATATATGAGGCTTTATGGAGCTTTTAAACAGAGTTATAACTGAATACTAAACAATATAACTAACCAAAAGTGTTACTGCGTCTCGCGGCGACGCTACTCGCTTATTTCCGGTACCGCCGTCTGTTTTCGCACATGCTCAGACTGAGAAATCCGAAAGAAATCAGAGTAAGAGTTTACAGCACTGAGAAATCTGATTACTGAGCTCAAATCCAGCCTCTTTATCGGATTTCTTAATCGGAGTGTGGTGTTTACATGAATGCAGATAACTGCAGAGTGCATGTAAACACACTCACGGACTCTCCTGATAAGACTGATTGCAATATACAGTAAAATATATTACATTTGCCTTATGTTGCCCGTTTGTCCCCTTTAGCCCCCCAAATGATCTGTGCTCAGTCCTGTACCCAAACAATTAGCGCACAGCTGTTTAATGTTATCTATATTTTTGCATGTATTTCCTACTTCATTGAAAAGTAACAGTGAGAGTGAAGGATGTCCCCTGACTTTTGATGGGCAGTGTGTATTACACAGTCAGACAGAATGACCGGCTACTGCTGTGACCAACATGCCTTTCATTCTCAATCTATAGCATCAAGGCTGACCTGAGATCAGATGGGTGTGGTGATGTGTGCCAGCAGTTCCATTTCCTCCTTCACTCTTTCACAAAGGTTTTGACTTTTCGGCAATTTTACCTGCCCTGCTCAATTATCGGTCTGTACTGGGCGGCGATTACAGTGTCCAGAGTTACTATCAGCCCTCATCATCTAATCACCGCAATCCGGAGGAGTAATAAAGAGATCAGAGCGAAGGGGAAAAACCAATGAACCCGGAGCGCTCTGAGGAGGAAGAAGGGGAGAGGAGGAAAAGGATTAGGAATAGAATGATGAGGAAGAAGGGAAAAGAACGAAGAAAGGGAAGGGAAAGAGGATTAGCAATAGGACGTGAGGAAGAGGAAGAAAAAAATAAGGATAAGGGAAAAGAAGATAAAGTGGAGAGGAGAAAGGGGAAGAAGAAATGAAGAGGATGAAGAGCAGAAGGAAGAGGAGAGAGAAAAGGAAAATAAGAGGGAAGAATAAAAAAAGGAGGAAGAAGGGAAGAGGAGAAAGAGAGGAAGAAAATGAGGGGGGAGAAGAATGAAAAGTAGGAAGAATGATTGGAGGAGGAAGTAAAGAGGAGAAAGAAGAAGGGGAAGAAAGCAAAGACAGGAAAAAAGTAAGAAGGGAAGATGAAGAAGAGGAGGATGAAGGGAAGAGGAGGTAAAAGATTGGAATAGAATTATGAAGATGAAGGGATAAGAATGAAGATGGGGAGAAAAAGAGGAAGAAAAGGGTTAAGAATAGGACACAAGGAAGAGGAAGAAGAAAAAGGTGCGATGATAAGGGAAAATAAGACAAGGTAGAGAGGAGAAAGGGGAAGAAGTGAAGATGAAGAGCAGAGGGAAGAAAAGGAGGAAGGAGGGAAGAATAAGAAGAGGAGAAGGAAATAGAGAGGGAAAAGGGGAAGGAAATGACGGGGGAAGAATGAAAAAGCAGGAAGAGGAATGGGAGGAGAAAGAAGAAGGGGAAGACAGCAATAACAGGAAAAAGAAAGAAGGGAAGATGAAGAGGAGGATGAAGGGAAGAGGAGGAAAAAGATAAGGAAAAAAATGATGAGGATGAAGAGAAAAAGATAAGGAGGGGGAGAGAAAGAGGAGGAAGAGGATTAGGAATTAGGAGGAGGAAGAAGAACTGAAGATAAGGTGGGAAGGATAAAGGGGAAGAAGAGGTGAAGAGGATGAAGAGCAGGAAGAAGAGGTGGAAGAACAGGAAAAGGAGGAAGGAGGGAAGAATAAGATTAGGAAGAAGAAGGGAAAAGGAGAAAGGGGGTAAAAAATGAGGGGGGAGAAGAACGGTAGAAAAAAGTAGGAAGAAGGATGGGAGGAGGAAGTAAAGAGGAGAAAGAAGAAGGGGAATAAAGCAAAGACAGGAAAAAGTAAGAAGGGAAGATGAAGAAGAGAAGGACGAGGAACAGAATGAGGAGAATAAAGGGAAGAGAGTGAAGAGGGCAAAGAGAAAGAAAATGGTTAGGAATAGGATATGAGGATGAGGAGGATGAAAAAGAAGTGAACATGAGGAAAAGAAGAATAAGGTGGAGAGGTGAAAGGAAGAAGTGAATAATTAAAAGGAAAAGGAGGAAGAAGGGAAGAAGAAGAGGAAGAAGTATGGAGGAGGAAGAGGGGAATAGGAAGAAGAATGGAAAAGAAGCTAGAGGAAGGGGAGAAGGAAGTGAAGAGGAGGAAGAACAGAAGAGAAGGAAGAAGATGAGGAAGAGGACAAAACGGGAAAACAAAGAGAACAGAAAGACGTGAAGAGGAGGAAAAGAGGAGTAGGAAGAAGAATGGAAAAGGAGCTAGAGGAAGGGAAGAGGAGGAAGATAAGGAGGAATAGGACAAAAAAATGGAAAACAAAGGAAGAAGAGGAAGAAGGTGAGGATGAAGGGAATAGGTGGGATAATAAGGAGGAAGAAAAGAGCAGGAAGCACATAACATGATGTTCCACACAGGCAGGTTTCTGAGAGCTGACCTCACGGATTGTTTGGATTTTGTGGATCTAATCTGGAGCAGCGCTGACCTCGCACTGCGGCAGCTCAGGAGAAGGCAGGAGTAACGGAAGGAGAGGTGGAAAAGGAGGAATAACAGGGAGGAAAACAGAGCTGTTCTGGAAACAAAACCACACAGTGAATTCATTCAAATGGGAAAACAATCCTCCACCTCAGCGACAGGCAGATCAATCGGGACGGTATTTAAACACACCCAGATGGAGCCTCGGACAGACCAGTGCAGCTTCAGCTTCGGAAAACTGACCGCGGTGACAGCCCTGCCGTTCGGAAAACACTCACAGCCGCTGTTTTTCTTCTGAGAGATCTAAAGAAGCCCTTCGGCTCCCGCCGCCCGCTCCCAGCCGCCCAGCGCCACCGCGGGTCGACTTCTCACTGAACAACGACTCGATTTCCAGCTAGAAACGGTCCAGAATCTGCACTTAACATCACAGAAGGAAAGAAGCTGCTGAACATCAGACGCCGTCCTCTCGCACCTCACATGACTTGACTTGGAACCCAAGACTCGACTCAGAGTCACACCTCAGAGACTCGAGACTCATCTCAGACTCACATCTGAGACTCGAGGCTCGACTCGGACTCACATCTCAGAGACTCGAGGCTCGACTTAGACTTGCACCTCAGAGACTCGAGACTCGACTCGGACTCGCATCTCAGAGACTCGAGACTCGACTCGGACTCGCACCTCAGAGGCTCGAGACTCGACTCGGACTCACACCTCAGAGCCTCATAACTTGACTTGGACTTGCATCTCAGAGACTCGACTCAGACTTGCATCTCAGAGACACGAGACTCGACTCAGACTTGCATCTCAGAGACACGAGACTCGACTCAGACTTGCATCTCAGAGACACGAGACTCGACTCAGACATGCATCTCAGAGACACGAGACTCGACTCAGACTTGCATCTCAGAGACTCGAGACTCGACTCGGACTCGCACCTCAGAGCCTCATAACTTGACTTGGACTTGCATCTCAGAGACTCGACTCGGACTTGTGCCTCAGAGACTCTGACTCGCACCTCAGAGACTCGAGACTCGACTCAGACTCGCACCTCAGAGACTCGAGACTCGACTCAGACTTGCATCTCAGAGACATGAAACTCGATTCAGACTTGCATCTCAGAGACTTGAGACTCGACTCTGTTTCGCACCTCAGAGACTCAACTCAGACTCACTAACATAGACATGATACTTGACTTAGACTCGCAACACAGAGGTTCTGACACTTGACCAGGACTCACATCTCTGTGACTCAAAAACTTAACCCCGACTTGAACCGCAGAGACTCAACTCTGACTCATACCTCAAAGACTCAAGACTTGACTTGAATTCGCACCTCAGGGACTCAAGACTCAACTCAAGCACCAGCCTTGGAGACTCAAGACTCAACTTAGACTCCAACCGCAGAGACTCAAGATTCAACTCTGATTCGAACCTTAGAGACTCAAAACAACTCAGACTCCAACCGCAGAGACTCAAGACTCAACTTAGACTCGAACCTTAGAAACTCAAGACTCAACTCTGATTCAAACCTTAGAGACTCAAGACAACTCTGACTCGAACCTTAGAAACTCAAAACTCAACTCAGACTCAAACCTCAGAGACTCGACACTCGACTCAGATTTGCACCTCAGAGACTTGACTTAGACTCACATCTCAGAAACTAGAGACCCTACTCTGATTCGCATTTCAGAGACTCGAGACCCGACTCTGAATCGCACCTCCGAGGTTCGAGATTCAATACAGACTTGCACTTCAGTCTGAGGCTAAAACAGCTGGAGTTCTCTGAGCCACCGACAGCACAGCAGCGATAACCAAAACAAATAACGAGAGTAAAATCCGTAATAAAAACTATTCTATAAACTCTGGACTCCTAATGGTTTTGACGCGGCCTCCAGCCACCAGGCAGAGCGCGCTAACTGATGGAGAGCTCCGCGATGGAGGGGCTGATTGAGATGGACAGATTGCGGAGCGAAGGGAGGAAGCAGAGCGATGGAACAAAGCGTGCAGATGTTCCTCGCTGCAGCTCATCTGCATAAAGACCAACACAAAGCGCAATCAGCTCCTCCAATTCCTCCACAGCGCTTATAGACGGGACTGACAGCACCAGCTTAGAGACACACACACACACACACACACACACACACACACTCCAACATATATGCGCATATATAGGGACTTATTTCAGCCTGAACATTCAAATGCAGACACTCAAGTTTCCAAGCTTTCTTTCTTTCTCTCCGTCCTCGTCCTTCACACCCACCGTCTCTCATTCCCCACGTCTCACATTCCATTTCATTATTTTGGTCAAAGCCATTATTTTATATATTAACCTCTTAAACTCCAAGGATCCATATGTGGGTTAACACATCAGTTTCTCACTCTTATACTATATAACTTACATATTAGTTTCATATAAACTAATATATAAGTTATATAATAAAATCATGAAAAAGCTGATTTACTGATTTTTGGTACAGAAACTCTGATGATTTTTGAGAAACTTGGTTCTTTAGCTTCATCTACCGAACCTGAAGTGCGAAACCTGGGTGTGATCTTAGACTCTGAGCTCTGCTTTACCCCACATGTAAACACGGTCACTAAATATCGCTAAAGTTCGGCCTTTTCTCTCTCAGAGCTTAACATCACAGAAGGAAAGAAGCTGCTGAACATCAGACGCCGTCCTCTCGCACCTCACATGACTTGACTTGGAACCCAAGACTCGACTCAGTCGCACCTCAGAGACTCGAGACTCATCTCAGACTAACATCTGAGACTCGAGGCTCGACTCGGACTCGCATCTCAGAGACTCGAGGCTTGACTTAGACTCGCACCTCAGAGGCTCGAGACTCGACTCGGACTCGCACCTCAGAGGCTCGCGACTCGACTCGGACTCGCACCTCAGAGCCTCATAACTTGACTTGGACTTGCATCTCAGAGACTCGACTCGGACTTGTGCCTCAGAGACTCTGACTCGCATCTCAGAGACTCTGACTCGCACCTCAGACTTGCATCTCAGAGACACGAGACTCGATTCAGACTTGCATCTCAGAGACTTGAGACTCGACTCTGTTTCGCACCTCAGAGACTCAGACTCACTAACATAGACATGATACTTGACTTAGACTCGCAACACAGAGGTTTTGACACTTGACCAGGACTCACATCTCTGTGACTCAAAAACTCCGACTCGAACCGCAGAGACTCAACTCTGACTCATACCTCAAAGACTCAAGACTTGACTTGAATTCGTACCTCAGAGACTCAAGACTCAACTCAGGCACCAACCTTGGAGACTCAAGACTCAACTCAGACTTCAACCACAGAGACTCAAGATTCAACTTAGACTCGGAAAAAAATGATTTTTGAGAAACTTGGTTCTTTAGCTTCATCTACCAAACCTGAAGTACGGAACCTGGGTGTGATCTTAGACTCTGAGCTCTGCTTTACCCCACATGTAAACACGGTCACTAAAGTGGCTTTTTATCATTTAAGAAATATCGCTAAAGTTCGGCCTTTTCTCTCTCAGAGCGACGCAGAGAAACTTGTTCATGCATTTGTTACAGCAGAGTTGATCACTGTAATGATCTTCTTGCTGGACTTCCTAAGAAAACTACACATCCCTTACAACTCGGACAAAACGCAGCAGCATCCTAACAAAAACAACACAGAGAGATCAGATCAGTCCCGTTTTGAAAGAACTGCACTGGCTGCCTGTTTCATTCAGGATAGATTTCAAGGTTCTGCTACTAGTCTTTAAAGCTCAAAACAACCTTAAAGCACCTGCTGACATCACAGAGTGTCTGTCTGTTTATGTTCCGACACGCAATCTAAGATCTGCAGACAGTGGCCTTCTACAGATACTCTCTGTACAATACTGAAAACATGGAGAGGCTCTTTCAGTTATTCTGCTTCTAAACTGTGGAACTCAATTCCACCTTTTATTAGACGGTCAAGCTCAGTGCTCACTTTTAAGAAGCACCTAAAAACGTATCTCTTTAAATTAGCTTTTAACTAAAACTGAATGTCTCGTGGTTTTTATCTTATAATTTAATCTTCTTCATTTTCTTCTGATTCTAATTAAGTACTAATGATCTTTTCTATAACTATGTTTTATCACCTGTCTGTAAAGCACTTTGAGCTGCCACTGGCATGAAAAGTGCTATATAAATAAAATTATTATTATTATTATTATTATTATTATTGTATTATATAAAAACTCCCTGTTAAGAGTCTTTAAGTTTGTTTACAGTAAACCATTCCACTTCAAACCCGTCTGAATGACTTTGTTTACATTTCAACAACTGGATTATGCAGACAAAATCAATGGAATTACCACTTAGTGAGAATCTGTAGCTACAATATTAGCATGGTTGCAAATTCTTTGTTGTTACACAGTCCAGCTCAGTGGCAAAACAGTGAGCGTGTTTACCTGCACTTCATAATCTGATAATCGTAGAAAATCAGATTTATTTTAGTAATCCGATCACGCGTTTAAATGCACTTGAGTAATCAGATAATATGAAACTCCAGGTCGACGTGAGTCAGACAGTAATCAGATTTCTGCTTTACAACCAGCCAATAAACTCACAGAAGAGGACGCGACGTAAACGTAACGTAAAACTCAAACTTCATGCTGCGGCTTTTTTAAACATGGAGTCACTTTACCTGAAAATATGAACAAACATCATCTAGAAGATGAAGAATATTTCAATCCTTCATTTCGTTAATCATGTATTTGGTTTCAGCGTCGCTCCAAAAGTGTGTTACTGCGTCTCGCGGCGACGCTGCTGCTTATTTCCAGTACCGCCGTCTGTTTTCGCACATGCTCAAACTGAGAAATCCGAAAGAAATCAGAGTAAGAGTTCACAGCACTGAGAAATCTGATTACTGAAATAAAAACCAGCCTCTTTATCAGATATCTTGATCAGATTTCTAGACCTTACTCTACTCAGATTATTGAGTGCATGTAAACACACAAACCTCATGTAGCGACTCCCCACAAAGTTTCATTATGTCGAATGGAATTTTAGGCCAAAGTTCTGTGGAGCTCGTCAAACCTCACAAGAGCTGCTATGAGAGAATGTATTAGTGGGCGGAGCTTTGGTAGGTCAGTTCGTGGCTGTTTTCATGTTTTCATTTGTTGTTAGCAGCTTTAGCTTTCTCTGAAAAACTAGACCAAAAAAGCAGCAAAGCAAAAGTAGAGTCTGCTTATCGCACATCGCCAAAGCAGCAACAGCTCTGTCCTATTGCTAAATGCCATCCTGCCTCTGCAGCCCTTCCTGGCCCTTAGCCCTCGCGCACCCCCAGCGGAGCGGCTATCATTCCCTCTCCCCTCTGCTCCGGATCGATCTCTCCTTTATTAACTGCCCTAATTGAACCGCCAGTTTGAGTTAGCTTGGGCATAAATGAGGCAGTGATTAGGGCCGGTTTTTATGGGCCAGTAACGAGAGCTAGTGGTGCAGTAAAATCAAAAGGCGGCTCCGGTGGCACATTCTAATGCAAATGCACTGACCGCTAATGCGCTAACCGCTAGAGCACTGACCGCTGCCCTGCTGCAAGGTTGCGTATTAGCTGGAGTCTATGGGAAGGAACAGCTGTGATTAGCTGCAGGTCCAGCCTGGAGCTCATGGTCTTCCCTGGGCTTTGATTCGATGTTGTTTACGGTTTGTTCAGACTGAACAACCTGATTAAAACCTTTCTATTCGTGTTGGGGGTGGGATAAGACATCGACACGGTGGTATATCATATCGCTTTCTTTTGTGATACGGTATCGACACACTGGTGCTAAATATCGGTGTGTTTACTGAAACATGCATGCACTGTAAACACTCTAAACTGACTCCGCCTTGGTTTTATTTCTGTACGTTTACACAGGTAGAACAGATTTTAGTGAGGCACAGTTTTGTTCTACCTTTAGACATTTTAACCCCAGAGCTGCTCTGCTTTCTGCCAGTTTGTGGCTATTTTACACTGGACCGATGACACACAACTAAGCTCTGCGCTTTGCTGTACATTGTTTCATATTGGTGGCCAAATTCTGTGAAACTGACACTCATAAATACATAATTCCTACTTTTTGCCTATTTAAGAGTATTTTATTTTCTTCACTTACACAGATATTGTGATGTATCATAGTGAATTTTCTTGCAATATATCAAGTATCACAGAATCGCAATATCAAGATATCATCATTATCGTGGAGAACGTACCGTGATAAGATCGTATCGTGAGATGCCCTGTGATTCCCAACCTCTACTTGGTATATCAGTCTTTTCACCACGACTGCATCGTCCCACTAATGAGCGCTATGGATATCCTGATACGATCCACATTTATACTACGTGACTACAGCGGTCGCTTTACAGTCAAAGAACATAAACACAAACACTTAACAACAAAAGCGCAATACAGGTGAACATTCAAGTATAAATGGAACAATGTAGAGTACACTGCAAAAAATAGCATCGTCAAGGGAAATCATCTTAATTCTAGTTGAAATATCTAAGATTTCTTATTTTGAGATGGTCGTGCTCTTATTATGAGATTATCTAGCTTATTTCTAGACATTTCTTTAACCTGTTTTATTTGAACCTGTAAAAATATCTCACTATAGTGGCAGATAATTCAGCTGGTTTCAAGCACTTTTCTTACAACAAGCAAAACTATCTGCCAATATAGTGAGATCATTTTACTTAATAAAACAAGTGAAAAAAGTTTGGAAGTAAGTTAATAATCTTAAAATAAGCTCACAATACAACAGGAGAAATATAAGATTTATTGTCTGTATTTAAGATAACTTTACTTGACAAGACACTATTTATTTATTTATTTACTTACTTACTTACTTACTTACTTACTTACTTACTTACTTACTTACTTACTTACTTACTTACTTACTTACTTTTTAATTTTTTTATTTATATGTGGGGCAGTCGTGGGCTGCAGGATAGGGAACCAGCCTTGTGACCGGAAGGTCGCCGGTTCGATCCCCTCAGCCGACAGTACCTGACTGAAGTTCCCTTGAGCAAGACACCTAACCCCCAACTGCTCCCCGGGCGCCGTGGATAGGGCTGCCCACTGCTCCGGGCAAGTGTGCTCACTGCCCCCTAGTGTGTGTGTTCACTAGTGTGTATGTGGTGTTTCACTGCACGGATGGGTTAAATGCAGAGGTCTAATTCTGATGTGTTCAGACACAGTTGGCTAAAAAGGTTCATTTGATTTTTTGCAGAGTATTCTATAATTTGGAAACTCATACAATAAATGATCGACCACCCATAGAAGTCAATTTAAACCCTGGAACATTAAGAAGGCCTAAACTTTGTGATCTTAAAATTTGGGACGGCACATATAGATGAAGTAGCTCAGCCAAATGTTGAGAAGTCAGGCTGTGCAGAGCTTATATGTAATATAATGAAGGAGAACCTTGTACTGAATATGGAATGTAATGGGTGACCAGTGAAGACTCTGAAGGACCGATGTGATTATTCCTCTTTGAAAAGGTGACGATCTTATCGGCAGCATTCTCAACATACTGTAATGGGAATTCAACACCAGAGCTGCAGGTTTTCTCTGTACTGTCTGAACAACCTGCTGCTTTAACATGTGACTCTTCACAGACGCTCACACAGGGATGCAAGCGCTCATTACAGTATTGCGAACTGCTGTAAATAACGAAAGACAAGCAATAAACTAACGATATGTGTTTGATTATGGATTGCGGAGCAAATTTTTGGCCAAGCATCAGCGACCTGATCGGTTAAACGTGATCTGTTATTCACACATATTTTCTGTTTTTGTTTTTCCATAGTGGTAAGATAAGATAATCCTTTATTAGTCCCACAACGGGGAAATTCTCAGTGAATGTGAGAGTAACAGAGCACTGACATCCCCACAAAACTTCTGATCAATAAACAAACTCCCGCGTGTGTAATTTCATCCATTTTTGCCCTTGCAATCCATCTGAATCAAAGAAAAACATAAAATATCGCAAAATCAAACTGTGGCGCTGAATTGAGAAAATGAACTGGGTATGAAAACAGCCTGATGTTCTTCAGAGATGTTAGCTAAGTTTGCTGTCTGAGGCTGCAGCTACTGAAGCAGCATCAAAACTAACACTGACACTGTTTATGATCAGGTCAGGGGTGGATAGAGGAGCCTAAATCAGTACTCAAGTAAAAGTGTTGATACTCGCATAAAATAATTACACAAGGAAAAGTATCATCACCAAAACAACCTGAGTAGAAATACAAAAGAAGCAGGTTGAAAATCTACTAAGTACTCAGTACTGCAGTGGAACTTATTAGTACATCCAGCGTTTATCAGCACAGGAACTGAAGATTGTGCAGCTCTGTTCTTCTTTTATTGGGAACCTTTTGGTCTAAAATACAGAAGCTCCACAGTCAGAGATGTAACCAATCACAAAGCAGTACAGATACAGCCACCATCAAAACAAACTGAAATGAAACACAAACAATGGAAGTAGTATCAAAATATGAACGGCTAAAATCTAACAGAGTAAAAAGATTCATTTACCCAAGTTAGTAGACGTATCATGATGTGAAAAAACTAAAAATTAATATTAATTATTATCAATGTTCTTGAGTCAGTGTAACTAGTTACAACCCACCTCTGAATAGGTTTATAAAGACGTCATTAGCATGACACAGGCAGTTTTAGTCAGTGGCCTAATTGCATTGCGTGTATTGCCCCACCACTTCTGGAGGCGTGGCACCACCCCTGACCTAACGAGGGCTCTGACAGGGAGGCCAGATAGAAGAACACTGCAGTAGTCTAGCCATGATGTCACTAATGCATACACAGGTGTTTCTACATCGGCTTTCTTATCGATGAGAAATATTTTTGGTGGAAGATGCAGCCGATATTAATATTCTTTGCTTTATGTTTCTCTTTACTCAACAGAACTGCTGTATACAAGCAAAATAACTACAGAAGATGTACGTTATGCTGAATAATAGAACGACTTTGGTTCCCAGCACACACAGTTCCCTCGTTAACTCATTCACAATTCACTACATATCATCTGCTATTCAGTGCCCTGACAGAGAACAACAAGAACCACTGAAAGACTCATGGCTGAACATTACGAACTGTACAGTATCTCTCTGAAAGGAGGCGATTCAACATTGAATCGTTTATTAAATGGGCATTTTTGTACACATTCTAGCACTGTAGCTAGAGAAAAATGGCTCGTTATGAGTGAGACATACCCATGTTGTGCTTTCTTTGCTGTAACGTGTTTCTCGTTAAGCAGCGACGGTTAATTAGCTGATGAGTTGAATCACATGTGTTACATGTTGGAAAAACACAGAAAGATCTGGAGGATTTTTCACCCCCTGATTTCAGCATTCCTCTCACGCTGTGTGTGGGAGGAGTGTGTTGTGTGTGATGTGTTAAACGCGCGTGGTCGTGTGTGAGAACGCTCCGCAGACATGACACGCAACACACATGGCGACGGATCAAACCGTTCAACGTCAACACGGATTAAACAGCCACTTCTCACCCGCGCTGAAACTGGTCCTGTTCCACGTTCAGCTAAAACGCTCTGATTTAAGTGATTTCAGTCACTCACGGTTAAGCGTGCTGGGTTAATGTGGCCATGGGGATCATCAATACTCAGCCGTACGCAAACGTTTGATTACACGTGTTTTTTTTCGGTGAAAATAAGTTCACATCCTCTACAAGGAACACAGATATGGATTTTTGCAAGTTTTAGTATACAATTTCTATTACATTTTTGAGTTTAAAATACTGGAAAAATAGAAAATATCAAATGTGCACAAGTTTTCTGTTTTCTGTTTTTCCCAAATGGTTGAGAGTGAAGGTGAAAAATAGCTTAACTGCTATTGAAGATAAGCAGAGTTATGGTTCAGAGTCACTCTGCATAAAATTGGTGTTACACTACAGTAGCTATATTGGTGTTATATTACATATGTGTACATAATAATCTATAGAAAATACTATATATGTAGTGTGTGTGTGTGTGTGTGTGTGTGTGTGTGTGTATTATAAGCTGTCGCTGGTGTAAGGAAAAACACTCATATGGTAACTTTACAAAAGGACAATAACATTCTTAACTTTTAATGTATGTTTATATAACGAGACTGTATTCTTGGATATTAGGATACATTACACTACAGTAGTTACAATGGTGTTACATATGTATATACAATCACTGCTAAAATCATCTCCATTTTCATCATTTTTCACTTTTTTGGCATACTTTGAAAAACGCCTTTACATTAGCCGCGTTCCAAAGCCGAGGCTGCATCTCTCGGCCACTACGTCATAGCAGGTCGTTCCAAAATAAAGGATCCTTCATATACAGCCTAGAAAAGCAGCCTACGCTCTGAGCGATTTCAGGGACGTATCAGATGGATCCTTATAGGCCTTCGGTTACCCACAGTTCTCCGCACATGAACGACTCAAAGGAAGCAAAACAGCCGTTGGAGCAGAGCTTGATTTAAAGTATAAGTTGTTCATTTCCTTGAACTCGTCTTCGTCACTTTATAAAGTGTAAAGTGACTGATTATTTAAAGTATTCGTGCATTTATCGTATATCGTCCCATATATCGTATTTTATTTAGAAGTATTTGTATGTATGTAGTTTATCGAACTACATAAGATCTTCTCCTTCATTTCTGTGGAGAAATGATAAAAGCAACAAATTGAATGCAGCGGCTCCGTTTTCTCTCACCAGCTCCCTCACGGGTTTGGCGCCGCTCTGGTGGCGTCACCATGCAGCCTTGTTAGGTCTGATCCATCTGTGTGACCAATAGGCTGCTGAGGAGGAGTCTTCACAGGACAGTCCTACTGAGGACCCGCACTACCTCGGCTGCAGCCCCGGCTTTGGAACGCAGCTATTGAGTGTGAATTTCATCATGAATGGACCAAAAGAAACGGCCCAATATGACTTCTAATAAAGTCTGGTTTTATTGACTCACATTAACAGTAAAGCGTGTTTTTCTCTCTCCTGTTAAGTTACCGTTATGGAGATACAGCAGTGATATACATTTACATATCCTTCATATGGTAACTTTACAAAGGACAAAACATTCTTAACTTTTACTGCATGTTGACATAATGAGGCTGTATTCTTGGATCATTTCTAACGGCCTATTCATCATGGAACGTTCACATGATGTAAACAGCAGCTGGTGTTTTCAAATGGTATAAAAAAAGTAACAGAAGTGCATTAAATGAGTTTTGATGTTTTGATATAGCAGTAATGATATATGACATATACTGTGCTGTATATGTGACCCCACATCCTCACAAAGTATAAAAACGTGTGTGTGTGTGTGCGCGTGTGTATATACATGTGTGTGTGTGTGTGTGTGTGTGTGTGTGTGTGTGTGTCACCCCCCGGCAGTAGAGCACTCTAGACTAATGATGGGAGTGTATGATGGGGTGAGCTGTACAGTGTGGGCAGCTACTCTCTGACCTCTATACTCTATACATGCACTTAAACACAGACAGGTGGTCTCACTCTCATACATGAACACACACGAACTGTTTGACATACAGTGTGTGACACAGCGGGGGGGCGGTATCAGCTTGGGAGCAGTTAGCAATTCACAGCAAATTACCCAGAGTGCTTTTCTGAGCTTTCCGCCCACTCCACAGAAACAGAGCACAGAACAACAGCAGCTACTACAGCTCTCAATATACAGCACAACTACAGTACAACTACTGCACAACTACACAACTACAGTTCAACTACACAACTACAGAACAACTACACAACTACAGTACAACTACAGCACAACTACACAACTACAGTTCAACTACACAACTACAGCACAACTACGGATCAACTACACAACTACAGCTCAACTACAGCACAACTACAGTTCAACTACACAACTACAGCACAACTACACAATTACAGTACAACTACAGCTCAACTACACAACTACAGCACATCTACACAACTACAGCTCAACTACACAACTACAGCACAACTACAGTACAACTACAGCACAACTACAGTACAACTACAGCACAACTACACAACTACAGCACAACTACACAACTACAGCACATCTACACAATTACCGTTCAACTACACAACTACAGTACAACTACACAACTACAGCTCAACTACACACTCATTATATAAGACAACTACACACCTACACAACTACAGCACAACTATACACCTACACAACTACAGCTCAACTACACAACTACAGCACAACTACACAACTACAGCACAACTGCACAACTACACAACTACAGCTCAACTACACAACTACAGCTCAACTACACAGCTACGGAACAACAGCACAACTACACAACTACAGCACAACTGCACAACTACACAACTACAGCTCAACTACACAACTACAGCTCAACTACACAACTATACAACTACAGCACAACTACACAACTACAGCTCTCAGAGACTTTAGGCATGAAAGAGGTAAAGGAGACACAATGAGAAGGAATAAGAGGAAAAGAGAAAAAAAGGAAAAGTGGGAGAGAGAAAGAGAAGGGATAAGAAAGAGAAAGAGAGAGAAAAAAGAAATAAAGAAGGAGACAAAGAGAGGAGAGAGAGGAGAGAGAGAGGAGAGAAAGAGAGGAGAGAAGAGAGAAGAGAGAGACAGGAGAGAAAGAGAGGAGAGAGAGAGGAGAAAGAGAGGAGAGAAAGAGAGGAGAGAGAGGAGAGAGAAGAGAGAAAGAAGAGAGGGAGAGAGAGAGGAGAAAGAGAGGAGAGAAAGAGGAAAAAAGAGAGGAGAGAAAGAGAGGAGAGAAAGAGGAAAAAAAGAGAGGAGAGAAAGAGGAAAAAAGAGAGGAGAGAAAGAGAGGAGACAAAGAAGAGAGAGAGAGGAGAGAAGAGAGAGAGAGAAGAGAGCAAGAGAGGAGAGAGAGGAGAGGAAGAGAGGACAGAAAGAGAGGAGATAAAGAGAGGAGAGAGAGAGGAGAGAAGAGAGGAGAGAAGAGAGGAGAGAGGAGAGAAAGAGAGGAGAGAAAGAGGAAAAAAAGAGAGGAGAGAAAGAGAGGAGAGAAAGAGAGGAGAGAAAGAGGAAAAAAAGAGAGGAGAGAAAGAGAGGAGAAAAAGACGAGAGAAAGAGAGGAGAGAGAGAGGGGAGAGAAAGAGGAGAGAAAGAGAGGAGAGAAAGAGAGGAGAGAGGAGAGAAAGAGAGGAGAGAAAGAGAGGAGAGAGAGGAGAGAGAAGAGAGAAAGAAGAGAGGGAGAGAGAGAGGAGAGAAAGAGAGGAGAGAAAGAGGAAAAAAAGAGAGGAGAGAAAGAGAGGAGAGAAAGAGGAAAAAAAGAGAGGAGAGAAAGAGGAAAAAAGAGAGGAGAGAAAGAGAGGAGAGAGAGAGTCAAGAGAGAGAGGAGAGAAAGAGAGGAGACAAAGAAGAGAGAGAGAGGAGAGAAGAGAGAGAGAGAAGAGAGCAAGAGAGGAGAGAGAGGAGAGGAAGAGAGGACAGAAAGAGAGGAGATAAAGAGAGGAGAGAGAGAGGAGAGAAGAGAGGAGAGAAGAGAGGAGAGAGGAGAGAAAGAGAGGAGAGAAAGAGAGGAGAGAAAGAGGAAAAAAAGAGAGGAGAGAAAGAGAGGAGAGAAGAGAGGAGAGAAAGAGGAAAAAAAGAGAGGAGAGAAAGAGAGGAGAAAAAGACGAGAGAAAGAGAGGAGAGAGAGAGGGGAGAGAAAGAGGAGAGAAAGAGAGGAGAGAAAGAGAGGAGAGAGGAGAGAAAGAGAGGAGAGAAAGAGAGGAGAGAAAGAGGAAAAAAAGAGAGGAGAGAAAGAGAGGAGAAAAAGACGAGAGAAAGAGAGGAGAGAGAGAGGGGAGAGAAAGAGGAGAGAAAGAGAGGAGAGAAAGAGAGGAGAGAGAGAGGAGAGAAAGAGAGCGGGGGGAGGGGGGGTGTAACGAAAGCGCAGCAGGTAGGATTAAATGGCATTAAAGCAGCTTTTACTGGACACATTTCACTCCGCAAATGTCAGCTTCCCAAATGTCACCCGGAGCAACACACACACACACACACACACACACACCACACACACACACACACACACACACACTCAGAGGTGGGTGAGGAGAGACCCCCCCAAAAACACAAACACACTTATGAAGTTCTCCTCTGACACAGTATCAGCACACGTAAACACGGCCTTCGCTGCACTAGTGCTGATGGTGAATATGGGCCGTAACGGGCGAATCAGAGGAGGCGTGATCTGTTATTAATCAATTAATAATGTTTGTTATTTCATTTATATGATACTGTAGTCAGGTTTTAATTAAAGGCAAGTGAGTAACTCAAACAAAATGATGCAAATTAGAGTTTCTACCAGCTCTGAGAACAAGAGAATAAAGCTTCACACGCTGCATCTGTAAAATCTAAAACATAAACCTTTACATATACATACATACATACATACATATATACATATAGATTTATAATATATATGAATATGTATAA
>NW_023494797.1:17803398-17808997 GCF_904425465.1 Colossoma macropomum
TTATTAATGGATTATTAGGCTGAGCACTGAGAAAAACGTTCATAATGCTCTTATAATTAGTGGCTCAAATTCTGTTGAAGGAAACAGAAGCAGCACGTTAAAAAAGTTAGAATTATAATATTCATTGGGTGAAAATGTGTTATTAGTTCAATGTCTGCAGAAACATTCAGCTTTTTCAGCGACTGTTAACACTCAGGTTCTGTGGGCACCACTGAGGGAGAGGAAACCCACACCAGCAGGAGCTCATGAGTGTACATGCTCTTGCATTCAAACTGAGGGAATCTGCATTTTAGTTGATCAACTAGAGGTTTTAACCGTATTTTTTTAAGGTGATTTGTAATATGATAAGATTTTTAATATAATAAGTTAATTATGGGCTAAAAAAAAAAGACAGTAGGAGCAGCTTAAACAGACAAACCCATCAGTGAAGTCCTAAATCGTTGCTGAACTAAACAGCCGCAAAATAAACCCCTTTTGGGCACTGCAAACATTTCTGTTTCCCGTTTATGATAATTTTGATGACAGTAACATAATGGCGCCCCCTTTTGTTCAGCGTTTAGAATGAGTGTGCTTGCTTGCTTGTGATATTTTTGTATTTGCACAGGATTAGTTCTTCTTCGCACGTGCGACAATATTGTTGCACTATACAAGTAAGTTTATCGTCCTCAGTATCTCAGGCGGCGTCTTATGAAGCTGCTTAAGGGAACACTAAGAGTACGTAAAGCTGCATTAAGATAAAAGTGGGACTTCTTTCTAAAATAATCAGGTAAACTGTTTGGGTTTTTTGTATAATTCCATAAATGCTACTTTATTGTTTTGCCTTCTTTACTGTTAAACATGTAGTTTTAAAATATAAAGGTTAGCTAAATTAATCAGCTGCCATCAACCCCTGGAACATTTCCCGCTGTGATGAAAGAGTAAATGTCAGCAACTAATCAGAAAATCAAAAAATCAAAAGTTGTAATTAAAAGCTTTTCCACTTGTTATGATTTGAATGGATTTTTATTTGCTGGGAAACTCGTATTTATGATAATCTGGATGAAAGTAGCATAATGGCGCCCCCTTATGTTCAGTGTGTGCAGTCAGTGCCGTTACAGAGCTGTGGGAGTGAGCGCAGAGGGAGGGAGCGGAGATTTGGGCTGCAGCCCATGATGAGTTGTTGATGGTTGGAAATGAGAGCAATGTCAGAAAGGCCCCCGGTCCAGCAGCGCTGAAACCAACGGGGCGGACAGCAGGATGGAGTGATGCCAAAAGACTGGCCAAACACCAAAGAACAGGAGAAAACCAGGGCTCAACCGATAAGCCGTTTGGCCAATAACGCTGCCAAACTGCGTTAACCATACTTACAAACCACTGGCCTTACTTTATATTACAATAACACACTGCTGTAATGTGATTTTAATGGATATTTTAATGCCATTAACGCATTTTTAAGTTTGACCCCTCAACCCATCTGACCCAGGCTGAAGCCCAGCTGCAGCGCCCTGTATGAGAAGTCTGGCCTCTTCCTATTTCCCCCATTATATCAAAAACAGGCCCGCAAAACAGAGCAGAGGGCACGTCCTCAGTGAATGGGGGTGAATGGAACTAAACAGCTAAAAACCAAAAGTTAAAATAGTTTCTAATCATTCGCCCAAACTTTCCTTTCATTTTAGACAGTATAAGAATGAATTTCACTAAAAAACAAAGAAAACTAACCTGTATGATTCCTTTTTATACAGCAAACAGGTTTTAGGCACCAGAACACTAACGTTACTGCTACTGAGTGCTGATTGGTTAACATCACTGCTACTGAGTGCTGATTGGTTAACATCACTGCTACTGAGCGCTGATTGGTTAACATCACTGCTACTGAGCGCTGATTGGTTAACATTACTGCTACTGAGCGCTGATTGGTTAACATTACTGCTACTGAGCGCTGATTGGTTGGCATTACTGCTACTGAGTGCTGATTGGTTAACATCACTGCTACTGAGCGCTGATTGGTTGGCATCACTGCTACTGAGTGCTGACTGGTTAGTATTGCTACTACTGATTGCTGATTGGTTAGCATTACTGTCTCTGAGTGCTGACTGGTTGGCGAGCGGAGCAGCTCATTGGCTGTTCATGCTCAATGACATCATGAATGCACATGAGGTGCCGTTTTACACTCCTATAACTCGACTTTAAAAGCTCTTAAAATTATAACAGCGGCGTTAAATGTTTTATGCCGTTTGGTGTTCAGGAGATGAATGTATTAATTTAAATATTTTTTTTTAAATGTTTAAGCATTTTTAAACTATGCTCCATCTTAACCCATTCATTTTGGACTTGCTCAGGAGCGCCCTCTAGTGTTTGAGAAACCCAGAAGACGTTACAGAGGGTTCTCTGGCTGTTTGCTGCTCTGACAGAATCTGCGATTGCAGCTTTCTCATTCAAATAAAGCTTTAAAATGGCTTTTTAACTGACATGTTCAGCACCAGAAGACTATGGACTGTAATTTGATTTCTTGTTAAATACAGTGCTGTGAAAAAGTATTTGCCCCTTCCCAGTTTCTTCTTTTTTTGCATATTTGTCACCCTTCAGTGTTTCAGAGCATCAAACTACTTTTCATATTAGACATAGAACACAATGCTATTTTTAAATTATGATTTCATTTGTTGAAGGAAAAATGCTATTCAGCCCTACATGGCCCTATGTGAAAAATTAATTGCTCCCTAACTACTAAATCAACCAGTTAAGCAAATTCAATTAACTATTGGGTACAATTTCACTTCAACACCCAGGCATGATCACTGCCTGACCTGCTGAATCTAAACATCGCTTAAATAGAACCTGTCTGGCAATGTGGAGCAGCCAAAAGGTCTCAAACAGCAGCACATCAAGCTGTGCTCTAAAGGGACGCAAATACAGATGTGATACAAAGTCATTGAAATCTACTGTCTGGAAAGGGTTACAAAGTGTGTGGTTGTGGGACTCCAGCAAACAGTGAGAGCTGTTATCCACAAACAGAGAAAACTTGGAACAGTGGAGAACCTTCCCAGGAATGGCCAGCCTACCAAAATTTCACCTACAGAGCATCAACGACTCATCAAGGAGGTCATGAAAGAACCCATACGAACATTTAAAGAACTGCAGGCCTCACTTGACTCAGGTAAGGTCAATTTACATGATTCCACAATAAAAAAAGACACTGGACAAAAATGGCATCAATGGGAGAGTCGCAAGGCACAAATCACGGCTGACCAAAAAGAACACAAAAGCTTGTCTGGCATTTGCCGAAAAACATCTAGATGGCCCACAAGATTTTGGGATAATATTTTGTGGGCTGATGAGTCAAAAGTGGAACTATTTGGAAGACAAGAATCTTGTTACATCTGGCATAAAGCTAACACTGCATTCCACCATAGGAACATCATACCGACAGTGAAACATGGTGGTGGTAGTGTGATGGTCTGGGGCTGCTTTGCTTCTGCAGGACCTGGACGACTTGTTATAATTGATGTAACCATGAATTCTGCTCTCTATCAGACAATCCTGAAGAAGAATGTCCGCCCGCCAGTTCATGACCGAAAACTCACCCGCAGTTGGGTTATGCAGCAGGATAATAATCCAAAGCACACAAGCAAGTCCACCTCTGAATGCACTGCAAAAAATAGTACCGTCAAGTGAGATTATCCTAATTCTAGTCGATGTATCGAATATTTCTTATTTTGAGATGGCTGTGCTCTGATTATAAGATTATTAAGCTTATTTCTAGACATCAAGAAAAATTCTCACTATATTGGCAGATAATTTAGCTGGTTTCAAGCACATTTCTTAAAACATGCAAAACTATCAGCCAATATTATGAGATAATTTTACTTGATAAAATCACTTTCAACAAGTGAAAAATGTTTGGAAATAAATCAGATAATCTTAAAATAAGCTGACAACAATCTCAACAGGAGAAATATAAAATTTTTAATATCATTTTGCTTGACAAGATACTACTTTGTGCAGTGGGGTTCAAAAGAAACAAAATTTTTTAAAGGTTTTTCAAAATTTCTGAAGTGGTCAATTCAAAGACTTGAATCCTACTGAGACGCTGTGGCGAGACCCTAAACAGGAAGTTCATGCTCAAAAACCCTCCAATGGAGCTGAATTAAAACAATTCTGTAGAGAAGAGTGGGCCAGAATTCCTCCACAGCGAAGTAAAAGACTCATAACAAATTGCAAATGTTTGATTGCAGCTGTTACTGCCACAATCAAGTCTTAGATATAGGGGGCAATTACTTTTTCACATGAGTGATACAGGTTTTGAATAAATCGATATATTCAATAAATGGAATAATAATTTAAAAGCTGCATTTTGGGTTCACTCATGTTCTGTGTAGCTCATATTAAACTTACTTGGATGATCTGAAACATTTAAATGTGACAAATACGCAAAAAGAAGAAATCGAGTGAGAAAACGTGGCCTAAACTCACCAAACCTGTGCTGAACAGTCCCGTATTCGAGTGTTTTCTCCGTAGAGGATGTTTTAACTCGATTTCACTAGGAAAATCAACAGAACATGTCATTTGACCGGACCGGCTGTTCTGGCTGCACTGTGTATTCTGGTATTTCTATTGACAGCAACACTAAAGAAAACTCCCTGCAGAGCTGCAGTCATGAATTCATATTCTGACTCTGATTCTGGAGGAAAGAGAGAAACGGGCGGACTGAGGCACTCCCAAAGGCTATAGCGCGGTCAGACAGCATTAGGGGTCAGTAGGGGTCAGTGGAAGAGTGGGGAGAGTGGAGGAGGAGGCCGACTGAGAGGGAGGACAGGGCACTGCTGTTAGAGTAACGAGGGAAGGACAGAGCACGGGTCAGAACGAGTGAGAGGGACAATTACTGCCTAGCAAATCCGATAACGGGCACAATATAACACTGCAGACCACAGACACCTTTCATTAACGAGAGAGAGAGAGAGAGAGAGAGAGAGAGAGAGAGAGAGAGAGACAGAGAGAGAGGGAGAGAGAGAAAGAGAGAGAGAGAGAGGAAGAGAGAGGGAGAGAGAGAAAGAGAGAGAGAGAGGGAGAGGGAGAGAGAGAGAGAGAGAGAGAGAGCGCGAAAGAGAGGGAATAGGTTGAAAGAGAGAGGGAATAGGCTGAAAGAGAGAGGGAGAGTAAGAGAGAGAGAAAAGAAGGGGAGTACAGGGGGCACAGAGAGAGAGAGAAGGAGAGTGAGAGGGAGGGAGAGAGAGAGAGAGAAGAGAGAGAAAGCGAAAGAGAGAAAGAAGAGAGAGAGAAGGAGAGCGAGAGGGAGGGAGAGAGAGAGAGAGAAGAGAGAGAGAGCGAAAGAGAGAAAGAAGAGAGAGAGAGAAGGAGAGTGAGAGGGAGGGAGAGAGAGAGAGAGAAGAGAGAGAGAGAGAAAGAGAGAAAGAAGAGAGAGAGAGAAGGAGAGCGAGAGGGAGGGAGGGAGGAGAGAGAGTGAGAAAGAAGAGAGAGAGAAGGAGAGCGAGAGGGAGGGAGAGAGAGAAGGAGAGCGAGAGGGAGGGAGGGATAGAGAGAGTGAGAAAGAAGAGAGAGAGAAGGAGAGTGAGAGGGAGGGAGAGAGAGTAAGAGAGCGAGAGGGAGGGAGAAAGAGAGAATT
>NW_023494797.1:17809097-17934097 GCF_904425465.1 Colossoma macropomum
GGAGGTGGGAAAAAAGATAATTTCTTGAAAAATGTTCATTTACGATTACTGTAATAGTTCATTCTCTTTCATTGGTTCCTCTCATCGTTCACTTAAATAACTCATAATACTTTTTTTTACGTCTTCAATCTTTACTTTTTTTCAGCATAAAACAATACAATAAATATTTCATATTTATATTCTTAGTTATATTCAAGTGTGGGGCTTCCGAAATATAAAAAATATATACTTTAAACTTGTTATTTTACTGATAATACTTTAAAAAATAACCACAGTGACTCTTCTAACTGCACGTTTCATGACACAACCATCATTAATCTACTGGTGACTTAAAACGTCTCTAAGGCATGTAAAAAAATCATTCCTAGTATTTGTAACTCTTCTTTATTGTGGAATCGTTCTAATTTTATTTGGAATTTTATCGTAAGCTAGATGAATCTCCATTGTCCCATTTTCCACAACATTTAGATATACATGTGACTTTTTTCTCTTAGACAACATTATTCTACGTTGGTCTCTTGTGTACACATCACCATTTCTTTTTCTTATGAGATTCTCCGCTTCTAGTAAGGATATATACATCTGTATTACAATAAACTTTTTCATTCTACATGAATCGTTCCTCCTTTTCTTTGTCCCTCGCGTACTTTACGACCTACTATATACACCGTTGAAAACATATTTGGCGTCTTACAATTTATTTATACCTATCTAAAACGTAAAACAGTTAATTTACATTTTGAACAGTTACCGGCCATAATCAATATGTGGTTTCAAATGTAAATCAATTAGCTTGACGCACTACCAAGTAGCCCCAGAAGAGCTCGTTCCCCACAGTCTGTGTGAAGGCTTCGAGCTCATAATTTGTTGAAAGAAAAAAAAAAAGTTTTTCCTTGCATACATCCTTTAAACTGGATACAATGAACTCCTATACATGACCTACTGGAATATATAACTTACAATGACATCTAAAGTAAACACATGCCTGAATCACGTATTTAATCCAAAAATATTAAATATACATGAAAGTCTGGTCCCCATAGTGAGTCTGTGTCAGCTGTCGTAAACTGGTGTCTTAACTCATGACTCCTGCGCAACCATATAAAATCTCTTTGCGTCATGTTGGAATCTAAAGCTCAGCCACGTGACTATGACATCACAATTTTGACTCTCCTTTCATGTCACTCTAGTCTTTCGAGGCTCATCTATATGAAGAATAAGTCTCCTTGTAGCAAAATCCACCTAGTGTTTATATTCAGAAACTTATCAATAGAATTTTCCCAACCTCAGTCGATTGCAATCTATGATTGATCATTATGAAGCTATTAGCTGAGTCTACGTGGTGTTGACCTCACATGACTTTGTGCATTACTGATGTGTAACTGTGAAAAAATCGATACAAATCGGCATTAATTCCACTAGTATTTAGCAGATGTAGATCATATGTCCCATGTTGACCAACTGTGGTATTGAACTGCGTCTCCTGTATGCAGAGATTATCTGCATTATTAGTTGTAAAATTGCATTAGCCTTCATAAGTTTTTTAAGAAATGTCTCTGCGTGTTACCACTAGTCTTTTATTACTGTAGGAAAACACACAATGAGGCTCGCAATCTAGACACAGTTGAGATGAACTTTAAAGTTAACGATCTTAGATTGGTCTAGGGAGAACCATGATTAGCTAACTAGGTCACTTTTCCTATGGAGAGATCAAATCAGTGGGATCTTCCTTTCTGTAGAAATACCCAATATCATGATTATAGCAGGAGAAACAGAGAAAGGTCTGGCTTTAGGACGCATACTCCGATAATACAGATTTCTCATTTCATCTACCAGCTGCGTGATAACATATTGCTAATACCTGCACATGGTATTTCGTTCATCCTGTGATAAATATTCTCGTCAGCCTTTCTGAGTATGTTGTGCGCACAAGTACATAAGATTCGGAGGCCTACCGGTAGTCCTCTTTGGGTGGTAGGAAGATATGTTACCAGTCCAAGCATGACTACGTCGGCACGGACTAGAACGTCAAAAACTTTTGGAGTGGACGTCTAGTGAGATATACGCAAATGCACATCAGTGACTTTAAAACCCACCTTGATGAAATGAAAGGATCTAAACTCATATCTTCATCTTCTACGATTGTCTATGTCTAGTTTACATATTTTTCAGTCGACACAGGGTTAAAGGCTGAGGGCGATGTTTTTAAACAAAAAACACGTCATGAAGTTTGAGTCTTTAATGTCACGAGTTGTTACCATCACGTCTTCTTGCTGCTCGAGTCTTACTTGGCTCGGCTTTCAAAGCTAGAAATCTGATTCATCTGTCATCGAACTCATGTAGACACGTCGGATGTTTCCCCCAGCCATTTGTCCACACCCACACTCACTCAGGCTTGTCCGATAATCCTCCATAGATAAGTATTAATGCAAAGAGCACTTGAATTAATCCGATCTAATACATCACCATTAGATATAGACTCAAATGGATTAGACATGTATCGCTCCATGGAGAATTGTACCCCCCATCAATGCAGAATCCGTCCAGTCCATCTGAGCCTATTGAGGGCCTCATTCTGGAGTACAGTTTCTAACCTGGACAACTGACGTCCGGGTGGGTAATGCCTAAGTAAATCATAACCCAGCTTAAAGTGGAGGAAGATATAATAGTCCGTGTAAACCGCCTGTAAAATCGTGTTACTTCGGACCTAAATCTGAAAGTTTAAGACAGTCCGCGTTCTGATCATGTTCGTCACGTCATCAGTGTAAAGTTTTATCCTGTTCAACGTGGCGGAGCAGAAACTGGACTGGCCATGCAGAGGAGACGAAGTTTATGCTCTGATCTTTAAAAGGGGTGATAGACAGGTCGTGGGCCATCGCGATAACTGGACGTTCCATGCTTGAGTAGGGCTCAGATGACACATCCAACGTCTTCCTACACCTACTCATAGAGCCTTCTTTAATAAGGACATGTGCACAGGCAACGTTATTCCTGAGCTCTGACTCATCATTTTATCACCAAGCCGTTAGCACAACACAAGCACTTCGCTACACTGATGCTGCTCACCATGGCCTGATCATGCACTCAACATTCTGACTGACTTCACGAAACAAGTGAGCTACTGTGTTGTCATGGTCATGCGTCTTACACTAAGCTGGCTTTCTCGTCACGCATGCCTGTCAATTGGTGGATCGTTCCTGAGAGTGTAAGCATAGTAAACAGAGAGTTGTTCCATCAGATTGTTGAGTCGAGTGAGAATAACATTGTTACTAAGAACGCAGTCTTAATACTATAATCCAGAATGTATTTAATCAGGTTGGCAAAATCTGTCTGACAGGGTAAACCCAGCACTTTAACCCTATTATAATACCCTTCATTTCAGACGAAGCGCTATCTGTATGGGATGGTTTCATTATTTAGCACACCGGAATTTGCTGGCAAAGTTCTATGATAGACTGTTGAGAATGAGCTTATACTCTGCTCACAATATATACAAACATGCAACAGAGTTATGAACTAGTCTGGTGTTTGGGTTGTGAGAAATATGCACTGGATAATGCAATTGTATAAAAAGTGAATTTACAACACTGACTTAAAACATATTCTGGCACAAAATACATGGCATACGTACTATATGCTACTGCACTTATGCGAACAGCGATCATCGATAAGTGGACCTTAGGGTGACAAATAAATAGGATGCTCATAGATTATTAAAACCATTGTGTCTCCGGCATGGACAAAATGACGGGCAGGTATCATAATCAGTCTGCACGTAATTCAGAGTGAATGTGAAGCCCTTAATTATTGCACGTCGCAAGTTATTCCGCTCGCACTATCTGAGATGGTGCCTTGGCTGAAAGCACTGATGGTTGACTGAAGCCAGCAGATAGTTGATGTAACTGCTGCGCAGTTTTCTTTCTCGCTCTCTGCGTCGCTACCTATATGAACGAGAGCACTACTGAGTTCTGAATGCGGGCTCGATTCAAGAGAAAAGGAGGAATCTTTCTTTCACTTTGCTTCCAGGACAGAGCTCCACGCACGGAAGCTGTATATGTCGACATGCAGACAAAGCAAGGAGACGCAACTGTTGGCGCTTTTTACACTATCTGCTCTTACAGGAAGCGAGAGTAAAACAAGATACCGTCCCACTGTGTTCCGTAACAGGACGATACAGCAGCCCACAAAGATCTTCAATAGATGCATGCTCATTTCATCACTGTCGCTTGAGTCGACTGCACGGGGACGCGAAAAACTGACAAACACAAAACAGCACTAAAAACGCGGGTCGTAGTCTTTGGACGTGGAGGTCATCGAGCGCTGCTGACTCCAGGCGTCGCAGACGTTTCCTGACGGGAAAGAGCGTCACGTCAGCGCGGGCGTCGATATATTCTGTGAGTCGTCCCAATCCCCCGAGGGCCCGGATGTGTGTTTGTGTGTCCTCCTCTTATATTAAATTTAATTGCTTTGCCACTATTGTCACAGCGTCGGTGACCCAGCGTACGCAGGGACCGGAACTCTCCTCCTCCACTCACAACACAGGCCATTCCTTCACTTGTCCCCGTTCACTCCTTCTCTCGAACTCCGTCTGTTCTCACTGTGGCAAACTACTATCCTTCATCGCTCATCGTATGCAATCTTAATGCGGCTATGGTCCAGGCAAGCCATATTCCGTACTCCACGCATACTTGTTGCCCTAGTTAACGATTACATCAGCAGTGAAAAACGCCGAGCGGGACTGTCCACGTATTATAAAGAGGACTCGTATCGCATAGAAGCCAATCCTCGATGGCTCTGGGCGAACAGATTAATATTTCATGAGCCGCCGAAAGTTGCCAATAAGTTAATTCAGCTGTGAACTCGTAGCCTCCGTTGTTCCATCCTCCGCCGAATCATCCGTCAGGAGTTATTATCTGTATATATCAAATAATACAACGTCGTGTGATCTAAGTTTCGCCGCCAAGAGAGTGTGGTCGTGTTTGGAGCTAGGAAAGCCCAGTAGTCGGTATACAATAGATATCGCTAGCTCGGAACGGGTAGCGGGAGGAAAGAGGGATCCGCTGAAGCCAGCCATGAAAACATGAGTAAATGAAGTGATGTTTGAGGGACTTCCCTCCCGTATATCTCTGACATACCACGACGACGGGTCTCCGCTTTCAACCCGGTCTGCCCAGGTACTGTACTGTATACTGAACAGCAATCACAAGACCAGAATAATAGAGAAGTCAGCAAACAGTCTGCTCCATCTACAAGGGGCAGACGAAAGAGATATACTGAAAGTGAAAAAGCATTGGAGGAAATCATATGTAAAGCCAGAGAGGAAGCATTAGCATTGGAATACATGCAAATAAACAAATAAATAAACAGTCCTTTGTGTTTGTTCTGTGTGTGTTAGAGTTAAACTTACTACTTCCAGTCACTCAAGAGGTCCATGATGGCATATATACAGTGCACCATGAGCGCAAACCTGACCACCTGCTTCATTATCTAAACAGCGTCCATTACTAAATCAGGTAGTGGGATTTTCTACCAATCACAATTGGACGAACAGTAGCGACTGCATTTGATTTGCGTGTGCTGGCAGGTAACAGTCTACGAGAATGCAGTGCGAATACGCTACACCTACATCACTATCTGACAATGTAGCCAAGCTGGATGCTAATTAACAGTAATGGTGATTACACTATAACTACGATCATTAGATTTTATACGCGTCCATTTTGACATAGCACAGGATTAATCCTCTGGGGTCCACAAATCTGACACGCTGCAGCACCAAATTCCACCTCGTCAACCGTAGATATCAATAGAGTCGCATTTGTTGTTATCCATGTAAGCCATCTTAAGTCACGAGATCATACGCTAAGACAACGATCGGACACATCCGGATGATCTGGAAGACCATATGAAGAGGGGCGGAGATATCTATGATTCATCTGCGAATTCATCTAACTGCGTGAACTGGTGATTGGTGTGTCCGTCTACATTCTGTGTGAAACTGACCAATGGACACTCAGGAAATCACTAGGACTGACCATCCGCCGAACCCTTCATTCTTCCTTCAGTCCACATCGAGACCTGCATTGTGAAACGGCGTGCAGAGAGTTTACAGCTGCTGAAGCTGCTGCAAGCGGTTTTGGAAAGTAGTGCTGAAGATAACGGAGCATTTAGATATGAAACATATGAGGATCATGTTATATGAAGAGACTTTAAAGGAGAGTTTAAGAGCAAATCGAGAGAATAACCTGGCGTTTTTACTAGGGTTTGTTTTATAGAAGGAAAAATTCACCAGAATCGGTTCAAATTACTGACATGCCGGATTCGGAAGCAGCTAAAACAACTTTTCCATGCTTTTTCAATGTGTTGTATATTATTAACAACAATGGTTCTATATAGTATCAACATTTCGGTCCTATATAGAGCCATTTATATACAACAGGTTCTCCATCATGCAGAAGAACCAAGTAACCATGCAAAAAGCTTCCAAATGGTTCTTTTTTTAAAGTCGTATGTGCTGATTTTGCATCATATCTTTATTTATTAGTATTCTATAACAACATGCTGACAACATGTGCCTAAACTATTAAAGGGGCACTGCATGTTATTAATTACTGTTCAGTCTATTATCTGAAGATGACTGGGTGCGAATGGAAGCTGTTATTATGATGTCGAGGAGCTGGTGAGAAACTGGATCTGCACACAGTAAACTCTGTTAAACAAAACTGATCCAGCCTTCATTCTTCACTCAGCACATTCACTGCAGTTAAAAAGGCATCACTCTGTGTTTATTCATCTCTGGCCGCATTTGAACATGGCTTATGAGAACTGTAACATCTGGAATTGTTCTGATTTACATGTCTGGCTCCTGTTTATTTTGTTTTAGTTTATTTTACTTTCTTGTATTTATTCTTTGTGTTTTGTTGTGGCACCTGCACCAAGAAAAATCCCTTACATGTGTTAATGCAGTTGGTGAATAAAGTCGTTTTCTGAGACGTCAATAAATCAGTAACTCTGCTACTTCAGTGCTTTGTGCAAAGAAAAGTAACACGCTGTGAGAATCTGTCTTGTGGGGATTGGGAATAACTAATTACTGTGGCATGCATCGTTCAGATCCGGTCCCTTTTGGAGCCGAGTTTATGTGGAGTGTGGTGGTTTGTGAACTTATTTGGCAACCACAGAATAACAAGCTGAAAGGGGCTGTTACGTTTTTATTTATCTGGCACCACGCTGAACCTCCAAGATCCTCTCCGTCTCCAGGAAAAGTCTAACAATCTGAAGAACAGAAATTGGTAGCTTCGTGCTGTAAGGTGCTTTCTGACAAAATAATTGGCTGCCCCAGCACTGCAATTCAATCTTCACCGAAATGCCTTCTGCAAGTGCTTGACTTTGCTGCATTGGAGGCCAAGAAATAAAGCAGACAGTAATGGTATCTCAATGCATCAGCCTGAACCTTTGTTTAAAAAAAAAACGAGAAGAGAAAAGCACAAAAAAAAACGCTGTTTTCCTCAGAGTAAAGCACAACGTCCGCTTCGCGCTCTCTGTGCGTTTTTGTTGAATCTGCGTTACGTTTCCCACCAGTAAAAACAAACCATTTACGAGCAAACCGTCCTAAATATACAGGTTGCGCTCCACTTAGCTGGCTGATAGAGCGGTTGTGAAAGAGCTGACACAGGCCTCTATTAGTGCAGCTCTCTGGGCTGTTATCAGCCGGCACTGGGGCCTTTTGGAAAGTGCTCGTCTGGGCGAGAGGTGTTGAATCCCTGCCACCAGAGGATAAATAGCACTCTCTCTGAGAAGAGGACGATTCCCTGAGCGCTATCACACAGTCTGGCCCTGCTCCAGCTGCCACCCCCCCACACACACACACTCCTCCATCTACACCTAAATCCAGAGACTCGCTCTGATGGGATTCGAGAAAACGATTAGAAGTTGAAGCTTTCTGGGAGACAGCCTGGGAAACTATTACAGAACTGCCACCCACTCGCTGGCCCTCATCAGCTGAGACGTTTCACCAACAGACATTCCATCTATGGAGTATATGTTCCATTAATAGAGTATACATTACATCAATGGATGGACATTCCACCAAAAGAGTAGACGTTCCGATAATAGATTGGACCACTGTTCGAATAATACAGTAGGTCTTCCGCCAATAGAGTAGATCTTCCACCTGTACAGTAAACATTGCACCAATAAGCCTTCTATCTGTAGTAGAGTAGACATTCCACCATTAGAGAAGATGTTCAATCAATGGAGTAGACATTTCACTAATATAGCAGATGTTCCACCAATATACCAACCGAGTAGCTGTCCTACCAGAAGAGCAGACATTCTGTCAATGGGCATTCCACCAATGGAGCAGATGTTCCACCAAAAGAGCACATTCCAACATTAGAGAAGATGCTCAATCAATAGAGTGGACATTTTACTGATACAGCAGATGTTCCACCAATAGTCACTTCATCAATAGAATACACATTCCATCAAAAGTCATTCCACCAATGGAGAACAGGTTCCACCTTTAGACATTCTGCCAATGGAGCAGATGTTCCATCAATATACCACCAGAGTAGCTGTGCTACCAATAGAGTAGACATTCCACCAGTTGATATTCCACCAATAGAGCAGACATTCTATCAATAGTCATTCCACCAATGGAGCAGATGTTCCACCAATAGAGTACATTCCACCATTAGAGAAGATGTTCAAACAATGGAGTAAATGTTTTATTAATATAGCAGATGTTCCACTAATAGTCACTTCACCAATAGACATTTTATCAGTAGTTATTCCACCAATAGAGCAGATGTTCCGCCAAAGGCCATTATACCAATGGAGTGCATGTCCTAGCAATAAAAGCAAAACATTCTACCAGTTGACATCCCACCAGTCCTATATATATATATATATATATATATATATATATATATATATATATACACTGTTTGTACTAAGCTGACATTGTTGAGTTTAGCACATGTAACCAGCCTAGCATTTGTCACCAGACAGCAAAGCATAAACATAAAGTTTTCTTTTCAAATTTTTTAATATTTTTAAAAAATCACGATTGTGTTGTGCGTGACTTTCCCCAAATTCCCATGACAGATTTCGAAATCGTTCCTCGGTTTGGCAAAGAGTAGTTTAAAACCACAACTAACTGTCTGCTTTCTTAAACACTCAGGAGCAAAAATCAGCCTCTAAACTTGAAAGAAATAATGCTTTGACATTTATTCTGATAATTATCAATATTGACTGATATGAACATTTTTATAGTGATAACATTTTTGGCTACATCACCCAAGAATGTCCTCCACTTATTATCACAGTACTTCTATTATATAATTATGCCTTAAGGTAATAATACAAATGAAGGACATCCTTTTAATAAAAAAAACATTGTTTTATCATTATTATTAAAAGAAGCCTCCACAACTAAATATAATATCAGACCTTACAGCTTCCATTCTGTTCAGGGAACTCACTTTCAGAAATCTGAGTACTCAAATAGTTTTTCAACACCTCCAAATTTTCAGTCTTAGAATTTGGTTTAGCATTTTTTGCTTCTCACCATCCAAGAAATCACAATTTGCATTCTTGGTGTCTGAATTTTTGTGTATCCTGTATCCACCCTTTTTTCTTTTCTATTTAAACATCGTTCAAAGTCTAAAAAAATATTTTTAAATCATTTGTGCATGAATTTGTTTTATGGTGAAAAAATATACAGCGTCAAAAAAAGTCTGCTGTACTGGAATGTCTCAGTTACACTCCGCGGTCTTCCCATCAACACCTTCTCTGCTCTCTCGCTCTCTCTATCCATCCCTCCTTCTTATCTCAATCACGCCGTGTCACTCTGCACTCGTCTCTTTCTCTTAAAAGCTGTTATCTTCTTCAGAAAAGCTCCCCACTCCCTCTCTCTCTCCCTCTCTCTCTCTCTCTGTGAGGTTGTTAAAATGGCACCGGCTGCCATTGTGGTCCGGCGCTATTGGAGCTGTTAGTGACCTCAATCACGGCTCAGCTTCACTTCTCTATTCTGACTGCAGGAGAAAAAAATAAATAAAATAATATCCGTGGAGTGGCAATTCAACAATTCTAACGCAGCGCCTGATCAACAACAAAGCGCCGCCTAAGTAATTTGCCTCGGCGGCCGGTTGGGTCAGATTGTCTCGCTTGCCGAATAATTTGTTTTTGAAAAGGCCTGTACAGAGGAGCGCTCCTCTCTTCATGTGTATCTGCTGATTTTAATAACGGCGGTGCGTTAGAGGAGTAAAGTGGGACGAGGCCAGATGCCGACCGCGTATGTTTATTCAGCCAGAACCTCAGCGTGTGCCAAAAGTCCTGTAATATTCATCCATTTGTGTTTCCTACATCCCTCCGCTCTCCCCAGGACGAACGCTCACTCTTAAATTATGTACATCTCAAATTGATCATGAATATGAAAGAACTGTTGAAGCAGCTTCAGAGAATAAAAGCTCGTCCAGACAGAAGGCCTTAAACCCGGCCCAGCACTGACTAGCTGAGTTACTGAACTACTAGCTTGGCAGTAGTTTTCTGGAGCTTCCCAGGAAGTGGAACCCTCAGGACCTTCTGAGAAGGCCTTGTGTTTACTGTGAAATAAAAAATACATCTGTATGTGTCTGTATTGGTGCACTCAAATTCTGCAGGTATCTTAGAGAAACTTCTATTTAAGTTTTGTTGGAAACAGAAAAGTTAAAACAGTTAAAAAGGACCAATGGAAAATTATCCAATCAGAATAGGTATCCAGGTAGGGACAGCCAAGCTGCTCTCCCATTGTTTAGGACAGGGGTCGGCAACCTGCGGCTCTTTTACTGTCCGGTCACAGCAGAATTAGGTTTGTAGGTAAAAATAAAATAATCCTCCTTTACAGTAAAATAAAGCTCTGCTGATCGTTCAACACAGTTTAACTATAAATGGTCTTAAACTCTGGAGTTAATGTAGAACTGCTGATTCACCCTTTAACCCTGAAGATCAGCGCAGACTGCTGGTCACCATAGCAACACAGACAACAGTCTCGCCTAGCTAGTAGCTAACGAAACGGCAAAGAGAGAGATTTAAGATGAACATCGATAATTTAGAGACGAATGGACTTATTAGTGTTTATAATCACTCCAGCTGGTTTCCTGATACGTTTAATCTGCAACGAGAAACTCAAACACTAAAAAGTCACAAGGCTGAAGTTGGTTTCTCATTCGCCAGCTTCTTGTTCGAATTTTCCTGTTGTACCTTAAACGGTGCAGCAGTTACATTCAAAAGTCGAACATTGAGAGAGATTTTCCAAGAAACTGTTCTACTTTTGAGGAAAAGTTTCCTGCTGGAGATGCGAGAAAAGCAGCTATAGCTGAGCTAAAGCTTAAAGCAGAGCAAAGTGAGTCTGAGTTTTTGCTTATTTTACATTTTTTAGCCTATCCTAGTACATTAACACATACTGAGACATATTTACAGCCAAGATGGTAAAATGGACACAAAGTGTTGTGGCTCCCAAAGTGGTCTAATTTTTGTTGAAAGGACAAAATGGCTCTTCTTAACATTTGGGTTGCGACCCCTGGTTTAGGACTTCACAAGCTGGACTGAAGGCCTTACACATTAGAATAACTACTAACATAATTAGGAATCAACCAATCATGCTTTGATTTCCAAAGGGTGGGACCAAAAAATCTGGAAGTTCTAGATACGACATTGACTCGGAATATGAGTTGTAGTCTAAGCAGGTTCTGGTTAATTGCTAGGAATGTAAAACAGCGGCAGCAGCTTTACGTCAGAACTGTTTACTGAAAGAGTCACTGTAACACTGATGCACACAGTTCATATAAACAGGTTCTGACTGTTTGGCCGTTCTAGAATAAACACAGACATCTGACATTATCATCTATCTGATCTTGTGTGCATCAGTGTTACAGCGACTCTTTCAGTAAAGAGTTCTGACCTAAAGCTGCCGCCACTGTTTTACATTCCTAACAACTAACCAGAACCTGCTAAGACTTTGACTCATATTCACAGCCAGTTTCTAGAACCTCCAGAAGGACTAGACTTTTGGGTTCCACCCATTAAAAATCACAGTGTGAATGATTGTCTCCTAATTATGTTGGTAGTTAATCTAATGTGTAAGACCTTCAGTCCAGCTCCTGAAGACCTGACCAATGGGAGAGCAGCTTTGCTGCATCTACCTAAACACCACAGAGAAAGCGATCCTGATTGGATAATTTTCTGTTGTGTTTCAAAATGTCAACTCCTTCTGTTTCCTATTAAATAAAAACAAATCATTAAGCCTTCTCTAAACACCTGGAAGGTCCTAAAGGTCCTGACTGCTTATTAAAAAGACCCCCCCTCAAAAGAAAGAAGAAAAAAATGACTCTCCCTAAATCTTTTACGGTTCAATGCTTGGCTTTATTTTTTAACGGCTGTAAAATCAGCCCAGCCGACACAAATCACACGACTTTTACAGTCTCACCTGACTGGCCTCCGAAGCGAAAACGCTCTTTTATTGAGTTTAGATGATAAGTTTATATTGTTCATTATTCTTTCTCATAAAAGAGCGCGGGGCAGTGCAGAGCGCTGCTCAGCCGGAGTCTCACGCTGTAGATCACTGAGAATTCGGCGCGGCCGAGCTGCCACGGCGAGTATAAAAGATGGCCCCTGTCACCGGAGCCTGATGTTGCGGCCCTGCAGAGCCCTTAGTGCTGTTTGCCAACTCGGCTAGTGACAGGCGTCCGAATCTGAGCGCAAGCAGCCCCCGCAGAGCCCACCGTCCAGAACATCAATAACATCGGCCTCCGAAATGCAGAGACGAGGGCACGGAGCTGGCACTGCGCGGCGGAGCGGAGATGTAGTACCCGGCTGAGTGAGATATTGGCTGGTCCCGGCCGTGGCGGTATATTTACAGAAAGGGAGCAGCGGAGCGTAAAGGTCAGAGACACAGCTGACGTGGGACAAGGATTTTATTTGTCCCGTACATACCCTCCCTGGCCACTTTATTGGAAACCCCTCCCTTGTAGCTCCTCCTTGCCGGTGTGCAGTTACAGACAGTAGCTCATCTGTTAATGCACAGTTTATATTGGATTACTGTTACACAGCACTACAGTGTGAGGATGACCCAGTGTGTCAGAGGCTCCATGCACAGATGCAGATGACCAGAGGCCAAAGTACCAATAAGTGCTCTTCTTTTATCAGTGATTGGCACACACTATTTACATCAGTGAGAAAAAAAAGGTAACAAAAACAAAAAGATTAAAGGAGCTCGATGGGTTTGAACAACTTCACTGATAAATGCTATCAATTCTAGACAGTTATTCTAGTCACAAGGAACACTAGCTATCCAAGGACTTTGGGTCAGAGCCTAACAGGGAAACAGCTCTGCCTCCTCCCTCTCTCTCTGGGTGACTCTCCTAGTACCATGAATCCCCCACTCCTCTTAACCTGGTAGCCCCTCCCACACCTGGTCAGGAAGATGCAACATCTAAGCAAGAAAGGAGTAAAACAGAATCATGATACAAGCAAATAATGAGCAAATCAGTAATCGATTCCAACATGTATATTAATTAATTCATTGCTAGCATTGCTGATGTGGTGTATGCACACACACACACACACACACACACACACACACACACACATATATTTATGTATATATATATATATATATATATATATATATATTATATATATTATATATATATATATATATATACCTGTGATGGACTGGCGACCTGTCCAGGGTGTATCCTGTCTTCCGCCCAATGACAGCTGGGATAGGCTCCAGCACCCCACCGCGACCCAGAAGGATAAGCGGTTTAGATGATGTATGTATGTATGTCTATATATATATATATATATATATATATAGGAAGAAAACCTTGTATCTCCATTTTTGACATTTTTCAATTTCTGACATAATTTGAAAATACCTGTTACACTTTACATTGTACGTAAATTTCATAATTAATGGACTAAAAGAAATGACCTAAAGTGACCTGAAAAAAAAGTCTGGTGTAACGGTGGAGATGTGGAGGCGGGATGCAAATGCGAGGTGCTTTTATTGAATGTAGCGCTAATAGAGTCCAGAGTTGCAGAGGTTTAAATAACAGACAAGTTCATGACAAAAACAAAACCAAACTACAAAATGTACAAAAACAAAAGACAAGGTAACAACAGAGTAACATCCACAACGCAAACCAGAGGCTGAACAAACACAGGGGTATGAATACACAGAGGGGAAACGAGAAGCACCTGGGATTAATGAGGGGCGGAGCACAGACAGGTGGAGCAGATAACAAGGGGGCAGGACCAGGGAGGAGATACAGAACAACAACAAAAGCACATGGTATGGCTACAACAGAGGGGAAGAAACAGACCCTCAGAGGGACAGAGGGAGAATCCGTGACATCTGGTTCCATTGACTTACATTAAAAGTAGGTTTTTTCTCTCTCCTGTAAAGTTACCATTTTGGAGATACAAGGTTTTCGTCCGACAACAACGCTATACATCTGGGTACATTTATAGCCACAATTTATCTGTAACATGCTTCTAACCGAATTTCTCTCTTTTACAGGTTCTCCCTTCCCATGGGCCATAGTGGATCCACACGGGACCTCAGGAAACTGGGTTCACCTGGACTCACTACAGGTAAGTGTACATTCAAATAATGTAATAATCGGTTGCAATATATACATATCGAGGAGAGGACTGGAAACGTAAATAACACACTGACTTAAAAAAATCACTCCTGATTGTATGAATATTATTTATATTTATTCTAATATTAGTGTTTTATGAACACGTAAATGTTTACGGCCCAATTAAAAAGCTTTTATGTTACATAGGATGATGTCATATGTAACGTTAAAGGATGTCGTAGATAAAGAAAAAATATTTTGTAAACGCCGCATGCTGGAGCTACTTTTATTTTGCCAGGAAGGGTGGTGTTGTTCATGTGCCAAGTCAGGAATACAGCCTCTGATTGGACACAGAGTCAGGAACACAGCCTCTGGTTGGTCAACAAGTCAGAAACACAGCCTCTGATTGGTCGGCAAGTCAGGAACCCAGCTCTGATTGGTCGACGAGTCAGGAACCCAGCTCTGATTGGTCGACAAGTCAGGACCACGGCATCTGAATGGTCGACGAGTCAGGAACACAGCCTCTGATTGGTCGCAAGTCAGGAACACAGCCTCTGGTTGGTCGACTAGCCAAGAACGTAGACTCTGATTGGTCGATGAGTCAGAAACACAGCCTCTGATTGGTCAACAGGTAAGAAACACAGCCTCTGATTGCTTGACAAGTCCGGAACACAGCCTCTGATTGGTCGCAAGTCAGGAACACAGCCTCTGATTGGTTGACAGACTCAACCCAAGGCCTCAGTGGACGGCTAGTGGTCATGGTAACAACAATACCTCTTTTCAACATGGAGAAACAGATAAATAATCACAGAAGATGCTCAGTGTTGGGTTTGTTATTATAGATTTTATGTATATACACATACATATATAGATATAGATAGATATATAGATATAGATAGATATAGATATAGATTTAACAGATATTGTAGGAGGTGTTGCGCCCCTCAGTATCTTATGATTCACTCTGTGGAGTAAGGTGATACTTTTGCACTCTCTCTGCTCTCAGCTGAATTGTTCATAAATGCTGGACGTGCTGGAAGCAAAGTTGATGTTTTGATTCGGAGCAGAGACGTGTACGTCGCTTCTGTTACAAATAATCTTAAAAATATCAAATATATTTTGAATATTTTAGCAAAACCCAAAATGCTTGCCGTACTTTGGGGGCGCGGGAATACAGACGAGGGCACGGAGAGCCGGAGGAGACCCGGCTGAGTGAGATGTTGGCCGTCCGGCTGAGGCAGTGTGTTTACAGAGAGAGTGCAGTGGAGCGTAAAGGTCAGAGACAGGGCCGGTTTGAGACAGTTTGGGATGGAGTTGCCGCGGGACCGGGCGATCCCTGGAGCCGCTGACCCGCTCGGATCAGACAGAGAAAACAAACACACTGGGCAGCGTCGCCTGCGGTAACTCTCTGCACCCCCCGCTGATATCACTCTCCCTCAGGGGGAGCAGAGTGAGGACGGACACTAACCACACACAGCAAGACACACAGCAGCTACAGAGACACGACAGAGAAGTACTAACACAACATTACATCACACATTTAATATTTTAATAACAACAACACACCTTTAATACTTTAATAACAACACACCTTTAATACTTTAATAACAACAACACACCTTTAATACTTTAATAACAACACACCTTTAATACTTTAATAACAACACAACTTTAATACTTTAATAACAACAACACAACTTTAATACTTTATAACACACACCTTTAATACTTTAATAACAACACAACTTTAATACTTTAATAACAACAACACACCTTTAATACTTTAATAACAACACAACTTTAATACTTTAATAACAACAACACACACTTTTAATACTTTAATAACAACACACCTTTAATACTTTAATAACAACACAACTTTAATACTTTAATAACAACACAACTTTAATACTTTAATAACAACACACCTTTAATACTTTAATAACAACACACTTTAATACTTTAATAACAACACAACTTTAATACTTTAATAACAACACACACCTTTAATACTTTAATAACAACACACCTTTAATACTTTAATAACAACACAACTTTAATACTTTAATAACAACACAACTTTAATACTTTAATAACAACACACCTTTAATACTTTAATAACAACACACCTTTAATACTTTAATAACAACACAACTTTAATACTTTAATAACAACAACACACCTTTAATACTTTAATAACAACACAACTTTAATACTTTAATAACAACACACCTTTAATACTTTAATAACAACACAACTTTAATACTTTAATAACAACACAACTTTAATACTTTAATAACAACACACACTTTAATACACTTTAATAACAACAACACACCTTTAATACTTTAATAACAACACACCTTTAATACTTTAATAACAACACAACTTTAATACTTTAATAACAACACAACTTTAATACTTTAATAACAACAACACACCTTTAATACTTTAATAACAACACAACTTTAATACTTTAATAACAACAACACACCTTTAATACTTTAATAACAACACAACTTTAATACTTTAATAACAACAACACACCTTTAATACTTTAATAACAACACACCTTTAATACTTTAATAACAACACAACTTTAATACTTTAATAACAACACAACTTTAATACTTTAATAACAACACACCTTTAATACTTTAATAACAACAACACACCTTTAATACTTTAATAACAACACAACTTTAATACTTTAATAACAACAACACACCTTTAATACTTTAATAACAACACACCTTTAATACTTTAATAACAACAACACACCTTTAATACTTTAATAACAACAACACACCTTTAATACTTTAATAACAACACAACTTTAATACTTTAATAACAACAACACACCTTTAATACTTTAATAACAACACACCTTTAATACTTTAATAACAACAACACACCTTTAATACTTTAATAACAACAACACACCTTTAATACTTTAATAACAACAACACACCTTTAATACTTTAATAACAACACAACTTTAATACTTTAATAACAACAACACACCTTTAATACTTTAATAACAACAACACACCTTTAATACTTTAATAACAACACAACTTTAATACTTTAATAACAACAACACACCTTTAATACTTTAATAACAACACAACTTTAATACTTTAATAACAACAACACACCTTTAATACTTTAATAACAACACAACTTTAATACTTTAATAACAACAACACACCTTTAATACTTTAATAACAACACAACTTTAATACTTTAATAACAACACAACTTTAATACTTTAATAACAACAACACACCTTTAATACTTTAATAACAACACAACTTTAATACTTTAATAACAACAACACACTTTTAATACTTTAATAACAACAACACACCTTTAATACTTTAATAACAACAACACACCTTTAATACTTTAATAACAACAACACACCTTTAATACTTTAATAACAACACACCTTTAATACTTTAATAACAACAACACACTTTTAATACTTTAATAACAACAACACACCTGTAATACTTTAATAACAACAACACACCTTTAATACTTTAATAACAACAACACACCTTTAATACTTTAATAACAACACAACTTTAATACTTTAATAACAACAACACACTTTTAATACTTTAATAACAACAACACACCTTTAATACTTTAATAACAACACAACTTTAATACTTTAATAACAACAATTGTTACATTTGAAATTTAATTATTCAGTGACTACTATAATTTATTCAGAATCTACTAATAAGTATTCAGTACCTATTATGAATTATTCAGTATCTACTGTGAATTATTCAGTATATATTATGAATTATTCAGTATATATTATGAAATATTCAGTATATATTATGAATTATTCAGTTACCTATTAATTAGTAAGTATCTAGTATAAATTATTCTGTATATACTATGAATTATTCAGTATCTGTCATGAATTATTCAGTATGTATTATAAATTCTTCAGTATCTATTATGAATTATTCGGGTTTTGTGTTGTATAGCTGCTCTGAGCTATAATGAGCTTTAAAATTGAACAGCATCACGTTGCCGAGACTAGAATGTGTGTGGATGTTTTTTTGGAAACTTTCCTCACTGAAAGTTTGGGATTTGCTGAAGTAAACAGAAGAATAGAAGCGTTTTGGTGTGAAATGTTGAGTTATGTGATGCAACAGAGTTCAGTTGAATCCACAACAAATTAGCCTTCGAGCTGACAAAACTTTTCTGGAGTTTCTCTGTTGAAGGAAGTTGCGTTGTGATGGATGCTGATGCTGATCGCCAAAGGCAACTGTCACACAAACACTGCCAGACTATTTGTGGTTCTATTTGGCCTAGAACGCTAAAAGACTTGAATGATGTTTCCACAAGGGACACGCATGTGCTAGCATTCAGCTTTCTCACTGCTTTTTCCATTGTGTGCTGACATTTTTAGAGTTTTTAGAGCACATATAAACACTGGCCACTTTATTAGAAACCCCTCACAGTGCCACCTTGCTGGTGTTCAGTTAGAGACTGTAGATTATCTGTTGATGCACAGTTTGTGTCAGTTTCTCACCACAGAGCTGCTCTGGGCCTGTTTTTTTTCACGTGATGGACCACTCCACCATGCCAGTGTCAGGTCCTGCGGTGGTCTCTTTTCCACTGATGAATGGGGAGGAGGGGGCTGATACATTGTGCAGCAAGAAGTGGACTACAGCCTGTACTGGTACACTGTGGAGATATAAGGTAGGTGTTTCTAATAAAGTGGCCAGTGAGTGGAAGCACAAGGTGGGTGTTTCTAATAAAGTGGCCAGTGAGTGGAAGTACAAGGTGGGTGTTTCTAATAAAGTGGCCAGTGAGTGGAAGTACAAGGTGGGTGTTTCTAATAAAGTGGCCAGTTATTGGAAGCACAAGGTGGGTGTTTCTAATAAAGTGGCCAGTTATTGGAAGTAGAGGGTGGGTGTTTCTAATAAAGTGGCCTGTCAGTGGAAGCACAAGGTGGGTGTTTCTAATAAAGTGGCCAGTGAGTGGAAGTACAAGGTGGGTGTTTCTATTAAAGTGGCCAGTTAGGGGAAGCACAAGGTGGGTGTTTCTAATAAAGTGGCCAGTTATTGGAAGTACAAAGTGGGTGTTTCTAATAAAGTGGCCAGTCAGTGGAAGCACAAGGTGGGTGTTTCTAATAAAGCGGCCAGTGAGTGGAAGCACAGTGTAGGTGTTTCTAATAAAGTGGCCAGTGAGTGGAAGCACACGGTGGGTGTTTCTAATAAAGTGGCCAGTGAGTGAAAGCACACGGTGGGTGTTTCTAATAAAGTGGCCAGTGAGTGAAAGCACAAGGTGGGTGTTTCTAATAAAGTGGCCAGTGAGTGGAAATACAAGATAGGTGTTTCTAATAAAGTGGCCAATGAGTGTAAGTACAAGGTGGATGTTTCTAATAAAGTGGCCAGTTAGTGGAAGCACAAGGTAGGTGTTTCTAATAAAGCGGCCATTAGTGGAAGCACGGGGGGGGGTGTTCCTAATAAAGTGTCCAATGAGTGAAAGTAGAGCGTAGGTGTTTCAAATCATAGCATTTAATAATAATAATAATAACACCACCACCTCAGGGATGTACATGTGAGTAGTGCTTGTCATAATGGGGCCAGTCAGATATGTAGGTAACGGTGATGCTAACTTCATTGGAGTAATTTACAGCATAACTAACAGCCTAATGACTCCTCGTCTAACAGTGCAGTGTTGGTGATAGTATAGAGGAAGATGAGCTGTAATTTACAAAAGCCCAGTGTCAGTAAACAAGAAGATAAAAAGGCCACAATCTGCAAAACGCTGCCTTTACTTTGTCTCTGGTGTAACGTGTTAATTAGCAGTAGCTAAGGTGGGCTCGTTCAATACTACGACTTAAATGTCAGTGACAAAGCCTGTCTGTGCAGCCAGTGATTAACAAACTGCGTTAAAAACAAATTAATTACTCTTTCAGCTCGACTAAGAGGCACTGCGTGATTGTGTGTAAGCAAATGTATTAGCTGCTTGATGGACGGCCCTTTTAAACAGCCAAGCATTTTAACCCTTAGATATCTAGTGTTATTGCCATTTTATACACGGATATATATTTAAATTCATAATCATATAATTACATATTTACATCTTTACAGTGAGTGGAAGTACAAGGTGGGTGTTTCTAATAAAATGGCCAGTGAGTGGAAGTACAAGGTGGGTGTTTCTAATAAAATGGCCAGTGAGTGGAAGTACAAGGTGGGTGTTTCTAATAAAATGGCCAGTGAGTGGAAGCACAAAGTGGGTGTTTCTAATAAAATGGCCAGTGAGTGGAAGTACAAGGTAGGTGTTTCTAATAAAATGGCCAGTGAGTGGAAGCACAAAGTGGGTGTTCCTAATAAAGTGGCCAGTGAGTGGAAGTACAAGGTGGGTGTTTCTAATAAAATGGCCAGTGAGTGGAAGCACAAAGTGGGTGTTTCTAATAAAGTGGCCAGTGAGTGGAAGTACAAGGTGGGTGTTTCTAATAAAATGGCCAGTGAGTGGAAGTACAAGGTGGGTGTTTCTAATAAAGTGGCCAGTGAGTGGAAGCACAATGTAGGTGTTTCTAATAAAGTGGCTAGTGAGTTGACGTACAATAGGTGTGTTTCTATTAAAGTGGCCAGTGAGTGGAAGCACAGTGTAGGTGTTTCTAATAAAGTGACCAGTGAGTGGACGTACAATAGGCGTGTTTCTATTAAAGTGGCCAGTGAGTGGATGCACAAGGTAGGTGTTTCTAATAAACACCTGTCATGAGAGCTCATGACAGCATATGACATCTGCCACAACATGTTTATGTCATGACAATGTCAATGTTATGTAGCAGCGTTGAAGTAAAGTTGTAATATTTAAACTGCGGTGCCTTTGAACAGTGGTGTACATTTACATTCGGTTTGTGCTGGACAAGTTTGAATCTGCACTTCTGTTTGTCAGAAAATGATAAAAATATGGCGAAAATGTGAAAGGATGGCTGTACACACAACAATAACATCATTAAATTCTTTTATGCAGCGTAAGGGGAAACGGTTGGGGTAACAGCTGAACCTGGAGCACTGAACATGACGTTCTGAGGAGGGCTGTGTGTTTCTGAATGAGTAATGTGCTCAGCTAAAGACCTTATCTGGAGAATCTGTAGGAAAAAGACAAACGAGGGAAACAGGGGTTCAGGACATGATGCGGAGGACAGATACGGCCTTTCTATTATTATTATCAATTTAATCATCAGCTCATTTTTGAATGCAGAACCAACAAAACACCCTTTCTGAGCACAAAACCCACAAAATGCTGAGTTAGAAAGGAACTCTTGGTGCGACAAAAACATCCAAATCCTGTCATATATATAAAAATATATATATAAATTCCCCTGTGCTAATGCTGGTTCTCATATAGAAACGAAGGAAGGAAAGCAACAAATAAAATAAGAGTTTTCTTTATACCTATAGTTGAGATTGGACAAGATCACTGGGAACACTGGAAAAATACCATTTGACCAAACGAGAAACTGTAGAACAGACTCAGTTTATATCACAATACCTACATTTAGAGTCGGTTATTCATTCAGCCTAATGAGAAACTGTAGAACAGACTCAGTTTATATCACAATACCTACATTTAGAGTCGGTTATTCATTCAGCCTAATGAGAAACTGTAGAACAGACACAGTACGTTTGTTTGGTTTTCTATACCAAAAAAGATTATAATTAATTTTTACTTTATTATTTTCAACCTCTCTTTATCTTTATTTTTGTTGCTGCACCCATAAGACTACTGTTTATGCAAATTAGCTCTGCTCTAATTGACTGGCTGGTAGTGTGCCACGTTGAATTAGCACTTAGAGATGAAACACTTTAGGGTGAATGGGCGGGGCTAAACTAAACATACACCAGGGTCGCAACCCAAATGTTAAGAAGAGCCATTTTGTCATTTCAACAACAATGAATCCACTTTGGGAGCCACAACACTTAATGTCCATTTTACCATCTTGGCTGTAAATGTGTCTCAGTATGTGCTGATGTTCTAGTATAGGATGAAAAAATATAATATAAACAAAAACTCAGACTCACTTTGCTCTGCTTTAATCTTTAGCTCAGCTGCAGCTGCTTTTCTCGCATCTCCAGCAGGAAACTTTTCCTCAAAAGTAGAACAGTTTCTTGTAAAATGTCTCTCAACGTTCAACTTTTTATGAGGCTGCTTTTTAAGTCACTTCTCATTCACAGCTTCTTGTTCTAATGTTCCCGTTCCACCTTAAATGGTGCCTGAGGTGCCAGAATGTAACAGCCGCACCATGGAACGGGAAAATTTGAACAAGAAGCTGGACAATGACGAACTGACTTTAGCCTCACGACTTTTTAATGTCTGTCAGTTTCTCGTTGTGGATTAAACGTATCAGGAAACCAGCTGGAGTGATTATAAACACAATTAAGTCCATTCATCTCCAAATTATGGATGTTCATCTTAAATCTCTCTCTTTACTGTTTCATTAGCTACTAGCTAGGCGAGATTGTTGTCTGCGTTGCTATGGTGACCAGCAGTCTGTGCTGATCTTCAGGGTTAAAGGGTGAATTAGCAGTCCTACATTAACTCCAGAGTTTAAGACCATTTATAGTTAAACTGTGTTGAACGATCAGCAGAGCTTTATTTTACTGTAAAGGAGGATTATTTTATTTTTACCTACTAATCTGATTCTGCTGTGGAGCCGCATGTGGAGGACAGTAAGAGAGCCACATGTTGCCGACCCCTGACCTAGATGGATATACTGTACGTAATTGAGTTGACATCATAGTAACACTGTATTCCAAACAGGGTCTTTTTTCAGCCTATTTTCCATACATGGATTGTATGGACTGTGAAGTGAGCAGTACAATTTGAAACAGTGCTTAAATACATAAAACTCTTTTATTTAAAAATGTGAGGAAAATTCAGTTTTTCATGGGCTTTTTAAAGAGATTCAGACAGAGTGTCATTATGAGGAGAGACTGGCACTCATAGAATCCCTCTCAGCCAACCACACTGTGAACGTACTGTGCTGTAAGGAAGTGTAGGTGCCCCTCTTTACCAGTATTCACCCTATAAGATCAAACATGTGGCATTTTTCCTCTGTATGAGCCACCAGCAAATATTTACACTCAGCGTCAGACTCAACACGCTGTTCAGTTTAATATGTGTTTAGATGGGGTGAGAATTTTGATGTATATCTGATATATTGTGCCCTCGACATATATTACCACTCGTTTAGGAGGACTGCCAGAGGAAAGCCTCAGCTGAGGTTCGCTAGATGTTGCTGGAACTGCAGGACAATGTTTTATGGTCAGAAGAGACCAAAACTGATGTTAGGTGAATGTTGCCAGTCAAACTGAATATCTGAACAGCATTTTTGAATATTATGAATTTTTTTAACCCCTTAAAGTGCCAAAACAAACTTCTACTAAACCCATCTATGACCTAAGAGGGAATGAGGGCTCATTCCCCCTTTAAACCGGCAACAGAGACTCGAGTCCATATTTACACCAGCAGGAAATTTTGCTCAATTCACTAAACTTCAGTGATTATTTTGCCCCCTTCATGATTTTACTGAACCTGTGACCATGTTTGTGATTGGTCGGTTCTTGTGATGATTTTGAGCTGTTTTCAGCAAAAAAAACAGTTTTGAGTTTGTTCAGCCTCTGTTGGGTCTTTCTGCACTGTTGCCCCAGTAGACGGGGGGCTGAAGTGGATGATGTAAGCAGACAGGAACTGTCACTTTTTGCACCACTGTCTTGACCCTCTGGGGTCAATTTGTTCATTTCTTCTTAAACTCTCCTTTAAAGGCTCTTCATATAAACATGATCCTCATATGTTTCATATCTAAATGCTCCATTATCTTCATCACTACTTTCCAAACCCGCTGCAGCAGCTTCAGCAGCTGTAAACTCTCTGCACACCATTTCACACGAGTCTCCAATGTGGACTGAATGAAGGATGAAGGGTTTCCGGCGTGATGGTCAGTCCTTAGTGGTTTTCTGAGTGTCCATTGGTCAGTTTCACACAGAATGTGGACACACGAATCCACCGGTTCCACACGGTGAGAGGCAGATGACGTGTATCTCAGCCCCTCTTCATAGGCTCATAACTCCGGATGTGAGTCTCGTATGATCTCGAGATAAGATGGAATGGAAAGGGCGACTCTACAGATTCAGGAAGTGTCTGAACTGGATATAAACACGTTGAATTTGACGTGTGGGTGAGTTTATGGACCCCAGAGGTTTAAACTGGGCTATTGTTGGATCTTCCAGCATCACAATGATCCAAAGCACTCCTCAATAGTTCATTGACCACAGAATTGAGATTTTGCCATAGCCATCCCAGCCTGCTGACCTGAACCTCATGAAAAACCTGTGGGAGGAGCTGAAGAGGAGAAACCTTGGAACCTAAAGGATCTGGAGAGGTTCTGTATGGTGGAATAGTCTCAGATATCTTGCCATGCATTTTCCATGCTAACATAGATTTTAGAGACATATTGACTTCATGAAGGATTTAGGTTTTTTCTCTCAATCGTTGTACTTCAAGTAAAGGTTAGTTGTTTTTTTACAGCGAGTGTTGCTCTTGTGTACCAGGGGTGCCAGTATTTGTGAAGAGCAGTGTACACTGAGCCAAAAATACCACCATCACATTATATACACCTTCATCTGAACACTCAGCCTGGCTCATCAGGGCAGAGCGTCTGAGAGAGTGAGCGTGCTGAAGCTCCTGTTCTGCTCAGTTATTCGAGTCTTCAGTCATTTTTAGAACTCACAGCAGAGGAGTAACCCAATCTCACAGCTACTTCCTGTTCCTGCAGCTCCAGGAGATCATTTCTCTCTCTCCGAGCGTCCGTCACTGCCACAGCGCTGTTCCGATGTCGGAGATGGATTCCTCTTCTCCCAGTGTAATTCGATAGAACGAACACTATCAGAACACCTTTTTAATTAATGTGATTTATGCTTGTTGGGTTCTGGCGGAATGTAATCAAAATTTGAATGATATAATTTTAGTGCAGCATATCTGCTTTTCTAATTAATGCCGTTTGATTAATCCCAAAGCTTGATAATTAATAACGGGACACTCAATGGAGAGTCTGCGGTTAGCATTCAGACCCTCGCTCTGCGTTTGACCTCTGCTATTTTTGTTTGTGTTTGTAAACGAATAAGCGCTTCGGGTTTCTTTCAAACTGCACAAACAATTGTTTTTTTGTTCTTAATAAAGTGATTTGAGAGCATCTTCTGAATCCTCAAACTTATTGACAACCCAAGTTTCTAATAACTCGCTCAGTTGGAATTGGTTACATTGGAATTCGGCTCATTTTTCAAAAATTCCTCCATAATTCATTGTGTAAGATGAGATGTCTTTACAGTGGTGGTGATAGGAACCAGAAGTCACCATGACTACAACACAAATATAGACATTTTATGGTAACACTTCACTTGAAGGGTGACTACATGACACATTCGTAACACCTTACATAAACAATTCATAACATGTTCATGAACGTTTGACTCAACATCCATAAAGCGTACATGTTTTACATGATTATATGGACTAGTATGTCAATTTACAGGGTGATATTTTTCAAACTAAAAGTTCTCATTTTTATTTTAGAAAAAGGACATTAAAACTTTTTTCTGGACAGCCAAAGTAAAAATGAACTTGCTTTTTCCCTTTGGTCATTAAGTGCTTTCACACTTAGGCACACCATCATTTACAGAGTCAAATGATTGTTCCTAAGCATATTTAAAAGTCATTTACAGTCCATGTGGTAACGTGACATGCAAAGCAACAAATGCTTAAGAAAAAAACAGATAAATAAAAAGAAATTAAAAGTATAGGTGAAACAAGCCTGAGTGTCACAGCACTTAGCCACCAAAGGGATAAAGCGAGGTCATTTTATTTTGGCTGTCCAGAAATGAGGCGTTTTACTGAAAATAATGTACTTTTTCAAAAAAAAATAAGGAATTTTATTTTGAAAATTGTATCTCAGTAAAATGACATAGTAGCCCATATTAATATCATATAAAGCATGTATACTTTGTAAATGTTGATTTAAACATTCGTTAACACGTTATGAAGTGTTTATGTAAGATGCTATGAATGTGTTATGTAGACACCCTTCAAGTAAAGTGTTACTGATTTTATTTACTATCCAGAACCACCAGTGAACCTACACGAGTCTTCTGAGTTTATATGGAATGTTGATGATGGAAAATAGTGGAAAATCTGAAATAATAAGTTTTCTTTGGGGACTATTTTGCCTCACAGCACCCTGCATGTATCCCTCCACCATGAATGGAGTTTAAGTTCTCTAAACTATCATAAAACAGTGTCTCAGTCATCAGGCAGTGAATTCATAACCATTTCATGTAGGAACTTTCTGTGAGGGAGCTTTTAGAGGTGGATGTCTGGTTCCTATCACCACCACTGTGAACAATTCTGACTAGAATGGAACGTTTCACACCAAACCACTCTGAACGACTCCGTTTACATCTACTAAAATACGCAGAAGTGTGTTTCCTGTAGAGATATTTTTACTGAGAAAGCCAACAAAATCTGGAATTTGACCAGCAGCGCACAAACTTCAGCGAACAGGCCTTTAAGGGAAACATGAGACGAAGCATCACGAGTGAGACGTTCAGGGTTAAACCGTAAACAAGAGGCTGAAGAAGCTCCGTTTAACGCCCAGTGGAAAACTGTCCAATCAGAATTGTTCTCTCTGTGGTATCTAGGTAGACACAGCCGAGCGAGATCACCCATTGGTCAGGACTTCAGGAGCTGGACACATTTTCAAGCATCTTCTATTTTATTTTGTAGCCCATTGATCCAATAAAATCAATCGAAATGATGTCATTTGGCGACATTTTGATTGGCTGTTTCACAAAACTTGTTTCACGAAGCTGAGATGCTTGAAACTGTTGCGGGTGAGTTTCGAATGAGTTGCGGGATGCTTCACAATCTACAACTCGAGCGCAATTCAGTTTCATGTACACTTGTAAGAAAGATGGTTCTTCAAGGGTTCTTTAGTAAAGACAAAGGTTCTATGTAGAACCATGAACAGTTAAATAACCATTTGCATGATTAAAGGATTCTTTGCATGAAGAAAAATGGTTCTTCGGGTTGATGTAAAAGGTTCTATGTAGCGCCAAAAAGGGTTCTGGTATTGTCATGATGCCAAGCTTGTAACAGTAGCAGAACCCTTTTTGGTACTATATGGAACCATTTTCATGGCTTGCCAGATTGAATAAACTTCAGCGAACAGGCCTTTAAGGGAAACATGAGACGAAGCATCACGAGTGAGACGTTCGGGGTTAAACCGTAAACAAGAGGCTGAAGAAGCTCCGTTCGACGCCCAGTGGAAAACTGTCCAATCAGAATTGTTCTGTCTGTGGTATCTAGGTAGACACAGCCGAGCGAGATCACCCATTGGTCAGGACTTCAGGAGCTGGACACATTTTCAAGCATCTTCTATTTTATTTTGTAGCCCATTGATCCAATAAAATCAATTGAAATGATGTCATTCGGCAACATTTTGACTGGCTGTTTCACAAAACTTGTTTCACGAAGCTGAGATGCTTGAAACTGTTGCGGGTGAGTTTCGAATGAGTTGCGGGATGCTTCACAATCTACAACTCGAGCGCAATTCAGTTTCATGTACACTTGTAAGAAAGATGGTTCTTCAAGGGTTCTTTAGTAAACACAAAGGTTCTATGCAGAACCATGAACACTTAAATAACCATTTGAATGATTAAATATTCTTTGCATGGAGAAGAATGGCTCTTCAGGTTGAGGTACAAGGTTCTATGCGCCAAAAAGGGTTCTGGTATTGTCAAGATGCCAAGCCTGTAACAGTAGCAGAACCCTTTTTGGTGCTATATGTAACCATTTTCATGGATTGCCAGATTGAACAACTCTGTTTACACCTATTAAAATATGCAGAAGTTTGTTTTCCGTAGAGATATTTTTACTTAGAAAGCCAACAAAATCTTCAGCGAACAGGCCTTTAAAGGAAACATGAGACGAAACATCACGAGTGAGACGTTCAGGGTTAAACCGTAAACAAGAGGCTGAAGAAGCTCCGTTCAAACCACACCTGAGCGTCAGAACCAGCACGAAGAGGCTACAGGTGAGTCGTTGAAGACGAGGAGAAGATAAATAAATAAATAAATAAATAAATAAATAAATAAATAAACAAAAGCTGAAAAGGTCTGATCCTCACCTGCGTTTGAGTCGAGCTCCCGCCGTTTGTGTGTGTGTGTTTACCGTGTGACTGCGCTTCACTCGAGCGAGGGAAGGAGGCGGCGGAGTTCGGGAGCCGTGGAGGTGAAGCGGCTGTGAGATTTCAGCGTGTGGCCTTTGATCAGGAGCCGTTGTCTTCTTCCGAGCCGCCTCAGCGGGTAGAGACTGATGTTTTTCGCTCGTCAGAAAGAGCTGTCTGCTGTCATATATCATTTATTATTTCACATATGTGTGTTTTTTTTTTTTTCCGTCCTTCAAAAATGTTGATGTTTGACGGACAGCGCAGGCCGACAATCAGGGTGTGATTGCACAGTTCCCTCCGTCCAGCTTTTGCGGCTAAATAAATAAATAAATAAATAAATAAATAAAAGCACAAAGTCACACATGAGTGGCACTGAAGGTTCCTCACAGTCGTCCTACACGGAATATAAAACAGTTCGAGACAAGATTTCACACTGTGTCGCTGCGAATCTGTACGGTTTGAGGTTTTGTCAGAGAAAATACAATCATATGCCTGTTTTTTTTAAACAGTTGATGCATAATAATTCAGACATAAGCCTCAGAAAAACATCTTATGTTATGGCGACGCACCTTTACCTGCACTTGTCTGTAAATTTTAGCCCCCTGTATGCAGTGGGGAACCCTTAGAGCCTTCTAGATCCTCAGAAAAAGCCTAATGACCCCACGTATCTGTTACTGTGCTGTATTTTAACGCTGAAACTACTGTAGTAATACTGTTATTCCATTGTTAAGTTTTGGTTGTAAATGAAAGGGTTAAAATCTAGAAACGCCCAGTGGAAAACTGTCCAATCAGAACTGTTTTCTTTGTAAGATCTAGGTAGACACAGCCGAGCGAGATCTCCCATTGGTCAGGACTTCAGGAGCTGGACACATTTTCAACTGTCTTCTGTTTTATTTTGTTGCCCATTGATCCAATAAAATGAATCGAAATGATGTCATGAATTTGATTGGCTGTTTCATGAAACTTGTTTCACGAAGCTGAGATGCTTGAAACTGTTGCGGCTGAGTTTCAAATGAGTTGCGGGATCTACAACATGAGCGCAATTCAGTTTCATGTACGCTCGTAAGAGAGATGGTTCTTCAAGCGTTCTTTAGTAAAGACAATGGTTCTACCATGAACCATGAACCATGAACCATGAACAAGAACCATTTGCATGATTAAAGGATTCTTCGCATGGAGAAATGGTTCTTCAACTTGATGGAGAATATGTTGTACAAGGCTCTATATAGTAGCCAAAAAGGGTTCTGGCATTGTCATGATGTCAAGTTGTGTAACAACAGTAGAACCCTTTTTGGCGCTATATAGAACCATTTTTATGACTTGTCAGACAGATGGAGTGTGTGTTGTTTCTGAAAATGGTTCTGTATAGCACCAAAAAAGGGTTCTTCAGTTGTTGTAGTGTCACACTTATACCAACAGAAGAATGCTTTTTGGTGCTAAGTAGAACTATTTTCAAAAAGGTTCTACATACAACCATACACAACACATTATTCATTAACCTGAAGAACCATTTCACCATGCAAAGAACCATTTAAGCATACAAACAGCTCTTTGAGTGTTCATGGTTCCATATAGAACCACTGTCTTTGTTAAAGAACCCTTGAAGAACCATGTTTATTAAGAGGGTAGGTTTTAAGCAACTGAAGTTGGAAGCTGGAACATCATGTCAGTGACTCCAGCCTTCGTTGGAAGGACACAGCTGTAACTCAGTGGTTTTAAGATTAAAAGGATGGAACCGTTAAAGTTCTAGGTTAAGTAGTTGGGCCACCAGGTGTCCAGTTTTGGACCAAATTAGGTCCGTGGTCCTTCAAACAGCAATTAAATATGCGTCTTTATCTAAATATACATCAGTTCGCCAGAAGAGGACGAATAAATAATGAGTTTTGCATAAACAACAGTTTTTTTATTGTGTTACACAACGACAGAACAAACAGCAGATGGGAAAAATGAAAACATGTAAAAATAATGGTTTCTCGTGGGTTCTTTAGTAAAGAAAATGGTTCTATATAGAACCATGAACACTCAAAGATCCCTTTGCATGATTAAAGGGTTCCCTGCATGACAAATGTGTTGTATATGGTTCTATACAGCATCAAAAAGGGTTCTTCTACTGTTATGATGTCAAGCTTGTAACCCTTTTTGGTGCTGTCGCCATCAATCTGAAGAACCCTTTCGCCATGCAGTCATGCAAAGGGTTCTTTGAGTGTTTATGATTCTTTATAGAACCATTTTCTTTACTAAAGAACCCTTAAAGAACCATTATTTTAAGTGTGTGTTTGCACAGCATTTAAGGAGTTTAACATGTGATGTTTGTGTATTTTCTTCAGCCATGAAGACAAATATGAAAAAAAAAACAGAATTATTAGAACTGTTCTAAAAAATAGACAAAGGCTGTGAGGTTCTGACACGACTGAAATCTGGTTATCCGAGGCACCTGCACAAAAGTTTAGTTGTTGAGGTTCCTGGGTTTGAATAACTTGTACTTAATGCCATTTTGAGATGATTTTACATAGCACTGTCACTGGGGTGGAACCCTCAAGGGTCCATCTCAGTACCTTTAGTCAGGGAACATAACTGAACCATAATCCACTGAAATGATATGTTCTAAGCTGTACTGACTCCACACACCCCGTCTCGACTCCAGGCTTTTATTTTACTGTTCTGTTTAAAACATTCGGTTATGAAAAGGAACAAACACGAACTTTTCACCTGGAAAAACTTATTTAAGGTTCACAATCAGACCTTAAAACCACTGTTGGAGCTTTGAGGGAACATTTACACCGTTTGTACCTTGATGAATGAAAAATGTTCCTGCGCAGAACCTTTATTTCTAACAGTGTAGAGTCGATGGCGTGCAGAAACACGAACACTGGGAAAATAAAATAACTCAGCAACTGGTTCGCACCATTAACTGAAAAGTGGAGCGATGGAATGAGGGACAGAAATAACCCAGCGAAACTACCCGACTGACTCAGGTAGGAAAAATAACCCAGCGTTTTTTTACAGTGTGGTGTGCCCGTCCTGGCTGCGTCCCAATAACAGATGCACTGACAGTATCTGGGTACCTCAGCAGGAGTGAGTCGTGCACTGGAGGGAAGCAGCGATGGCCAAAGCTGCTTACGGGGCCGACACTGGCGGAGAAACACAACCCACAATGCAACACTGTGGGCCATATGTTTCTGTACGCTCACTAAACCCCTCAGTGCCTCTCCCCAGTCGCCACTGCTTGTTAGTCCGAGAGCCAAACATGACATGATTTTCCCTGCGAGAGAGATAGAGGAGCAGCGCACGCAGCCTTAAAGGGCCCGAATCACGGAAAACTGACGCTTCCGTTCACTTCCCAGAGTTCATAGTGTTCATATATAGAAACTAGGCCAGCATATATTTAGTTTACAGCAGTTTAGCCCCGCCCATTTACACTGAAAGCAAATGTTTTAAGCCTCTACTTTCGGAAAGAAGAACAATTATTGTTGCGCTCCATTAAACGTAGATTGCTACAGGTGTGTGAAGCAACAAATAGAGTTGAAAGATTATTGCCTGCATATTGATACTGATACTGATACGGAGCTGGATATTTGGCAACCCGTTTTAGAGCGGTACCTCTTTGTGTTTGGGTGTTATTAATTGGTGAACGAGGAGACGACACTGGAATTCAATTGGATTCGAATGTTAGCGAGGGCTGGGCTGGAATAATGATACAGAGCTGGATATTTGTATTCATTTCTGAATCCGCATTAATAATATAATCAAGAATTTCACCATCACATACGTGAAGCTGGAGCACGTTTTACCACCTAACATACCATTAAAGCCAAACAAACAGCCGCTCTGATATAATTACACCTCGCTTATATCCTCCTCTGCACAGACCTGCTGAATCTGCATGCTATTTTTCTTTTAAAGGGCCCCCATCCCCCATTTTTCTTAATAAATCCACTTATAATATTTGTGTGTTTTGGCTGTTTTTCCCACACAAGTTCATTTTTCTGTGACGGTTTTCCAGCCTTGCTCTGTCTCTGAGAATTAAACATGCTACTGTCCCTTTAAGACATATGTAAATCAGCTTTGTTCTGATTGGCTGCCTGTATTGTGGCTCATTCAGAAAGCAGTGGCTGAATTAAACAGAGTAGAAAGAGTATTGCCCGCACACTGAGTGTGTTTACATGCATTCCATAATCTGATCATAATCAGATTTCTGCAGTTATCTGATTATTTAGATGGTCATGTAAACAGCACGCTCCAATCTAGAAATCCGATTAAATCCGATTAAAGCCAAACAAACAGCCGCTCTGATATAATTGCCCATCGCTTATATCCTCCTCTGCACAGACCTGCTTAATGTGCATGCTAAGGGCCCATATCCCTCGTTTTGTATCTAATAAACCCACTTATAACATCTGTGTGTTTTTTCCACACAAGTTCATTTTTCCGTGACCGTTTTCCAGCCTTGCTCTGTCTCTGAGAATTAAACATGCTACTGTCCCTTTAAGACATATGTAAACAAGCTCTGTTTTTTTATTCCATTAAGTAGAGTATAAAGCAAAACAGACACAAACCGAGCGAACGTTTCAGCTTCTTACCATCATCAGTGCTCATGAAGAAACTCAACCTACTTCCTGTTGAAGACTCAGACAAACTGCCCTCCCCTGTGTAGGTTCTACTAAGGCCTTCTTAAAGTGACAGTACACCAAAAAGAGGATTTACTCAGTAAACATTAATCAAATACATCAAAAACATCAGAGACCATTTCAAAATATAACACAGTAATCAGACAGTCTTTTTATAGAAAACATCTCAATTGTTCTCGAATCTCAATAGACTCTTTTCACATTGCTTTTTTTTTTACCTGATTTTTCTCCCCAATTTAGTCGTCTCCAATTCGACCCGCTAGCTAGTCCGAACGCGCCAACCGCCAGATCTGTTACGTCAGCTAACAGACGCCTGCGCTGACTAGCATCGCGCTGAGTGATGGGGGGAGAAGGAGGGGCCATCCTACCCACCCAGAGAGAGCGAGGCCAATTGTGCTCTCTCGGACTCCCGGCTACGGACGGCTGTAGCATCACCAGGGATCGAACTTGCGACCTCCTGATGACAGGGCCAACACTTAGACGGTTGCGCCACTTGGGAGCAAATTCTTTTCACATTTCTGCAGGAGGTTCTCGTTACAGGGTAGCGCTGCTTCTGCTAAGGCAATTACAATAGCAACAATGACATGTACAGCTCACTGTAGTGTTAGAGTTTGAAGCAAAATCAGCCTCAGCTCAGTTTCAGTGGTTTGTCAGCTGACGGTGAGCAGAGGAAAATGAGTTTGTGTGATTAATAAAAGAATAAACTTTGTCATACAGAGTAAAAGAACCTCTACATCATACGTTTCAGCGCTGCTGACTGACGTTACACTGAATGCAGTTCATGCTTTAAAGTTGCTGCCACAGCCGCTTTCAGTGGAACAGTTTTCATTTTCTCCCTCAAAAATGATCAGCGACTGAGAGAGCAGAGCTCAGCGGGGAGCAGACGTTCGTTCACTGGTGCCGATGGTTCCACCTTAAATGGTGCCTGAGCCGCCAGAATGTAACTGCTGCACCATTTAAGGTGGAACGGGACAATCTGACCAAGAATCTGACTTCAGCCTCGCGACTTTTCAGTGTTTGACAGTTTCTCATCGCAGATTAAACGTAGCAGGAAAGCTTATATATCTGAGAGCTTATAAACGCAAGTAAGAGACCGTCTACAGTGGCGCTGCGGACCCTGACGACCTGATACGCCCCCCTCTCGGGATGTGCGCATGTTTAGCTTTTTGCCGCTTTAACTAGTTTATTGTTAGTGAGCTGTTTCAACTTCCCCAGCTAACATGGCTAATCTGGCATTTTAGATATAGTTACCCCGATAGCAAGAGGATAGTGGACCACTGTCGGCCCACTGATGGCAAAGCTGGCGGTCCAGTGGCATTTTGCTCAGCGTTTTCTGGGTGATCCACCGGCGGTTAATCAGAGTAATTCCACTTATCATCACTCAGTTTTCCCTCACAGTCCAATTTACTTTTTTCCTTCCTTCCTTTTTTTAGTTATACTTTGTAAATTAGTAGATTAGTAAGTAATTTTAATCCAGCACAGCGTCAGCAACAACATTTCCTATAAGATCATTTTATATCAGGCCTAGTCATCAATTTTTCTCTCTCAGTTGTTTGTAATATTTGTTTGTTCTCTAAAATAGAAAACTGTGTGCATTTAAAATTTGTTTGGGGAGATTAAAAAGTTAGAGCTTGTATGCAGGGCAGTAATCTGGGTGGTCCGAGGGTGGACAGTTAGCGGGGTGCTGACCTTATCAAGCCAGTGAACTGATACATGCTTACTATCTGGGTATTTCCACCTCCATTGATTTATCTCTCTGTAGACATTAGCTGACGTTACTGTGCTCTGAAAGCTGTGAAGGAATTTTTCAACAAAGCATTTATGTCCTTTATTTAGTTTGGACTCCCACATTGTTGTGTGTTTGGCTCTCCAGTCATTCTGGACACATCCTCGTCCTTGGCAGCTATGGCGAAGATAAAGTGACTCACCTTTCTGTGGTGCTGAAGTGATACGAATGCTGGTATTTCTGAGGTTAGTAACTGTCCGAAAGGCAATAGCGGAACTTGTTTACACACTTCTGTTTCTTTGAAAAGTGTTTATTGTTTTCTATAAAAAGAATATATTTTGAAATGGTCTCTGAGGTTTTTGATGTATTTGATTAATGTTTACTGAGTAAATCCTCTTTTTGGTGTACTGTCACTTTAAGAAGGCCTTAGCAGAACCTACACAGGGGAGTCTTCAACAGGAAGCAGGTTGAGTTGCTTCATGAGCACTGATGATGGTAAGAAGTAAAACATTTGCTCAGTTTGTGTCAGTTTTTTGTTTTTGTAATCTGTTTAATGCAATAAAAATATATATTGTTGCTAGACTTGTCTGACTTTTCAACAGTGAGTGTGTTTACATGCACTTAGTAATCCGATAGCTGCAGAAAATCAGATTTTGTCAGTAATCCGATCAAGCGCCGTCTGTTTTCACACATGCTCAGACTGAGAAATCCAAAAGAAATCGGAGTAAGAGTTTACATGCACTGAGAAATCTGATTACTGAGCTAAAATCCGGCCTCTTCATCAGGTTTCTTAATCGGATTTTTAGATTGGAGTGTGCTGTTTACAAAATAATCAGATAACTGCAGAAATCTGATTATGATCAGATTATGGAATACATGTAAACACACTCAGTGTGCAGGCAATACTCTTTCTACTCTGTTTAATTCAGCCACTGCTTTCTGAATGAGCCACAATACAGGCAGCCAATCAGAACAAAGCTGATTTACATATGTCTTAAAGGGACAGTAGCATGTTTAATTCTCAGAGACAGAGCAAGGCTGGAAAACAGTCACGGAAAAATGAATTTGTGTGGGAAAAACAGCCAAAACACACAAATATTATAAGCGGATTTATTAAGAAAAATGGGGGATGGGGGCCCTTTAAAAGAAAAACAGCATGCAGATTCAGCAGGTCTGTGCAGAGGAGGATATAAGCGAGGTGTAATTATATCAGAGCGGCTGTTTGTTTGGCTTTAATGGTATGTTAGGTGGTAAAATGTGCTCCAGCTTCACGTATGTGATGGTGAAATTCTTGATTATATTATTAATGCGGATTCAGAAATGAGTACAAATATCCAGCTCTGTATCATTATTCCAGCCCCGTCCTCCATAACATTCGAATCCAATTGAATTCAAGCGTCGTCTCCTCGTTCTCCAATTAATAACATGCAAACTCAAAGAGGTACCACTCTAAAACGGGTTTGGGTTCGCCGTGACCGGCCGAATCGCTGTTAGAAACTTCCAGTAGGCTGTTAACAAAGAGAAAAAAGAGGAGCTAATTGGTCCTCCATGGATTTACACACAAACCGCAAACACAGACGTCTGTAGCTGATGTAAAAGGACCAGCTATTGCGTCAGGCGGGCAAAAAGCAGGCCCAAAGCTCGGTGCCGTCAGACAGCTCGCCGATGAACGCAGGAAATGTCTCTGCGTTAGCCGTTTCCCCCGGACTAACGCTCGACCTGTCCAGAAAACGGCCGAGAGAGAGAAATATCCAGCGTGATGTACAGTAATAACCTGGCAGACTGTTTCATAGTGAGAGAGAGAGAGAGAGAGAGAGAGAGAGAGAGTTAAAGAAGTAGAGAAAGAGAGCTGATAAGGAAAGAGGAAAAAGTGAAAAAGAATATAGTAGATATAGTGGAGAGAGAGCGAGAAAGAGACAGAGGAAGAAAAAGAGAAATAAAGGAGAGAAAGAGAAAGAAAAGAGAAAGAGAAATAAAGAAATAAAGAGGAGAGAAAGAAAGAGAGAAAGAAAGGAGAGAAAGAGAAAGAGACATAGAGGAATAAAAAGGAGAGTAAGAAAGAAGAGTAAGAGAAACAGAAATAAAGAGGAGAGAAGGAAAGAGAGAAAGAGAACTAAAGAAATAGAGAAGCAGAGAAAAAGAAAGAGAGAAAGAAAGAGAGAAAGAGAAATAGAGAATTAAAGAGGAGAGAAAAAGAGAAAGAAAGAGGAGAGGTAAGAAAGAGAAAAAAATAGAGTTAAAGAACAAGAGAAATGAGAAAGAAAGAAGAGAAAGGAAAAAGAGTAGAGAGAAACAGAAGAGAGAGAGAGGGAAGAAAGAGTGGAGAGAGAAAGAGGAAAGAGAAAGTTAAAGAATGAGAGAAGTGAGAAGGAAAGAGGAAAAAGAAAGAAACAGGTGAGAGAGAGAGAGAGAGACGGAGGAGTGGAGAGAGAGAAAGAGCGTGGAGAGATAAAGTTAAAGAAGAAGAGAAAGAAGTGAGAAGGAAAGACGAGAAAGAAAATGTATCAGCAGCCTTGAAAAAAAATTGCATGAATGTGCAATAGATGGTTCTTTATAGAACCTCTTTGAAATGGGTTCTATATAGCACCCAAAATGGTTCTATTGTGTCAAGCTTGATGTTGTACACTTGTAAAAAAGTGGTGCGTCAGTGGTTCTTCAACATAAAAAATGGGTCTATATGGAACCATGAACACTCAAAGAACCCTTTGCATGATTAAAGGGTTCCTTTGCATTGTGAAAGGGTTCCTCACACCGATGGAAAATTTGCAATGAATGTGCAATAGATGGTTCTATATAGAACCTCTTTGAAATGGGTTCTATATAGCACCCAAAATGGTCCTTCTATTGTGTCAAGCTTGATGTTGTACACCTGTAAAAAAAGTGGTGCTTCAAAGGTTCTTCAATGTAAAAAATGGTTCCATAGGGAACCATGAACACTCAAAGAACCCTGGATTAAAAGGTGCCTTTGCATTGTGAAAGGGTTCCTCACATTGACGGAAAATTTGCATGAATGTGCAACAGATGGTTCAGCAACCAAAAGGGCTCTTCTACTGTTACAAGCTTGACTTCATAGCAATACAGAACCCTTTTAAAAAAGGTTCTACATAGAACCATCTACAGCCCATTCTCCATCAGTCTGAAGAATGATTTCATGATGCAAAGAACCCTTCAATCATGCAAAAGGTTCTTAGAGTGTTTATGGTTCTACACAGAACCATTTTCTTCACAAAAGAACCCTTGAAGAACCAAGTTTTTAGTGCGGTTTGCTAATCATGTTCTTCAGACATCATAATAAGCACATAATTAAGGCAGAAAAGGGCATTAAAGGGCAGAAACGGCCCCTTCAGGTCGAGGATTAAAGGGTTAACTGTGTGCATTTCTCTGTAATTACGTTGTGCCTCTGTTTGTTTCCCGTCTTTTGAGCTGACAGAGTGAAGGAGAGGAATTTCAATGAGCGCTGTGTGTCATATCTCCGCACCGTGTGAGCTACAGCTCTCCTAAAAGTCGGAGATCGTTTCATCTGCCCCCGGACTCGCTCCCTTCACCCCCAGTTGTCACTGCAGGGCTTCTCGCGATGCTAAAAAGGCAGACAGCGTTTGGAGAGCGAGCGCTGTGTGTTGAGAGTGTACCTGCGGAGTTAAAGGGAAGTTAAAGCACACAGAGTCTGTCAAATTACCTCGCCGTCATTCCTGTTCCTGCTCCCGCCAATCCCACCGCCTGTCAGCTTACCTGCTCATCAGTGAGCTTTAGAACTGCCAGTCGCTCTCAGCGCAGTTTAAAAGGCCCGTACCACCAAAAAACTCACTTTTCCTCTGTTTTTCTTTTGTGTTTTTTAATAAAAGTGTTTGATGTTGTTATGTTCACACAGTGGCTCAGATCTGATTTTTTTGTTTGGCTGTTCATTTTAAATCTGATCTGTATGAGACATCAGTCTGAACAGATCAGCTCCTAAACTGACCCACATGCGCTAAAGAACAGAGCTTCACGGCTCATCCAGAGGTAAACAATCACGACCGCCAACGAACGCCAGTCGCTCCCGGAGGATCAGCTTCATCTTCACCAGCATCACAGGAGCCATCATGAAGCTTCACTGACTGACAGCTGGGCTCATCACCCAGAATGTGTTGGAGCCGTAAAAAGGGCGCGGTCACTTCTTTGGTTCGCGTCCTCGGATTCTTTAAACTCCGCTTTCAGACTTTTAACTGTTCTTTGACGCTGCAGCCTCGTTCTCCTGCGGCCGCGTTCGGACATTTCTTTAGAAATCTCTTCAAACACGGAGGGTTTTGATGAGTCTCTAATCATTTAGTACAGAAACATCAGCCAGATGTTTATGAGTCTCAGCAGCACTAAATTATGATGAATGTTGAGTTGGATTGACGTAAAAGTCGCATGAATTCCGATCTGGCGGTTCAGACGGAGTTGCACTGCTGCGTATCGGATACATATTGGATACGGATCGGATTTCAGAATGTCAGATTCAGTATTTTTGCTGTCCACACTGACACACAGACACACATCTGTGTCCCATATGAAGAAAAAGATCAGATTTGGGCCACTTTTACCTGCTGTGTGAACATTAAGGCTCAAAACCAGCAAATATTTAAAGCATTGTTTTTGTGATGTCACAAAAATTAACGTCTTCACATCAGCCTATTCAGCCAACAGCGGAAGTTATAAAGAGTGTTTCAGAATGGATTGCTCTTTGATTGAGGACAGCCAATGAGAACAGAGCTCATTTACATATATCAGTATTAAAGGCACAGTAACAGAAACAGCCTGTTTAATGTTCGCTCTTAAAAAGATGGTTCTTCAAGGGTTCTTCAGTAAAGAAAATGGTTCTATATAGAACCATGGACACTCAATGAACCCTCTGCGTGACTAAAAGCTTCATTCCATCATGAAAGAGTTCTTCAGACTGATGGAGAATGTGATGGTTCCATACAGAACCTTTTTGAAAATCGGTTCTATGTAGCACCCAAACGGGTTGTTCTATCGTTACAGTGTCAAGCTTGTAACAATAGAACAAACTGCTGGAACAAACTCCCAGATAAGGTTAGATAGACTCCTAATGTACACTCTTAAAAAAGATGGTTCTTCAAGGGTTCTTCAGTAAAGAAAATGGTTCTATGTTTAATGTTGACTCTTAAAAAGATGGTTCTTCAAGGGTTCTTCAGTAAAGAAAATGGTTCTATATAGAACCGTGAACACTCAAAGAACCCTCTGCATTATTAAAAGGTTCATTCCATCATGAAAGGGTTCTTCAGACTGATGGAGAATGTGATGGTTCTATACAGAACCTTTTTGAAAATGGTTCTATGTAGCACCCAAAAGGGTTCTTCTATTGTTACGGTGTCAAGATTGTAACAATAGAACAAACTGCTGGAACAAACTCCCAGATAAGGTTAGATAGACTCCTATTGTACACTCTTAAAAAGATGGTTCTTCAAGGGTTCTTCACTAAAGAAAATGGTTCTATATAGAACCGTGAACACTCAATGAACCCTCTGCATGATTAAAAGGTTCATTCCATCATGAAAGGGTCCTTCACACTGATAGAGATTGTGCTTTAGATGGTTCTATATATCACCAAGAGCAAGGGCTCTTCTATTGTTACGATGTCCAGCTTAAAACCATTTTCTTTACTGAAGAACCCTTGAAGAACCATCATGTGTACAATAGGAGTCTATCTGACCTTACCTGGGAGTTTGTTCCAGCAGTTTGTTCTATTGTGTCAAGCTTGACACCGTAATGATAGAAGGACCCTTTTGGGTGCTACATAGCTTTTCAAAAAGGTTCTATATAGAACCGTATATAGCATATTCATGCACGTTCTCCGCCAATCTGAAAAACCCTTCATGAAGCAAGGAAAATGAAGGAAAATAGGAATTCATATAAAGATGTTGAGGCTCTACGCTCCTCCAGTGCTCTTGTTTCCTCATCGTGAGCTTCTTCATTCTTTGCTCAGCCAGGACTTCGTGTCATGTCTGATGAGGCCAGCGAGCGTCACGTAATATCTGGGGGAGACGTTAATGATCCTCAGAGCGGGCACCCGGTGGGCACTTTGATCCGCCACAGCTGGCCGCATGGCTAATCCAGAGGAAGAAGAGAAATAGAGATGAAAGGAAAACGTGAGCGGCACGTCTTTAACAGCACACATACTCGGAGGGGACAAGAGGGAAGTGCGGGAAAAAGCTGTGATGAAAAATAAAAGGCCTTTCAGATTGTTCTGTGTTGGTGGTGCTGGATGATGAAGTGTCTGCTGAACTGGAGCAGGTCATACAGAGAGAGTCAGGAAGAAGCTCTAATCATCAGGAAGATTCAGTACAACATAAAACCACCTTAATTCAGTGATTTCTCACTTCATTAGTCATTCAGTTCCACATACAATTACAGCGACTGAACAAAACCTGTCAGGTAGGCCTTGTTCAGACTGCCAGCCCAGCCTGATTCCTGTCATATCTACATTGTATCCCGGAGCCGGATTACAGAAACTTCTGAAGACTAAAATCTTACCTTATCTGTTTGGTCTCCATGACGACTTCAGTACGGACTGAATTCCGGACAGTAGCTGTTCCAGAATAACAGTTCCTGACTTCATAATCTCATCATGAACTCCAGATAAGAAAACAGCATCACACAAACATCCTAACTAGACTGAACCTCCTAAATCCTGTCCTAACTTTAGGATGAACCCCAACAGGGTCCTCACTTCTGTTTAAGGTCCGTTTCTATGGTTTTTAGGCAGCTGAGTCAGCAGCATAGTTCACTACCAGCATAATGAGCTCCATTTATCTCTACTGTAAAACGCTGCTTTCACTGTGAGATGATTTTCTTTTCTAACTCTGCGTTTTAAAGATCTCAGACGCTGCAGACTCGATCTCCACCGCCCCTCTGATCACCTTCGTGTGTTAATGTTGATGATGAAATATTACAGTGATGGTGGTGAATAATGAGGAGACGGAGCTGAAAGGAAAACCCTGATAATGCCCAAAATTCTTGTGTCCAAAGGGCTTAGCCTAGGAGCATTTCCGGTCGCACCACCTGTTTTCCTTATTTCCCTCACTTGTATTGCAGATTTTTATTTATTTATTTATTTTTGCATGTATTTATTTATTTATTTTTTAATGATTCTGCAAAATGTGGAAGAAAAATTTCAGAATAAAACCTGCTGAACTTTTTCAACCAATGTTAAAAGAACTTCTAGTGCGTTGGACTTTTAAGTTTAAAGCTCTTCTGTTTTGTTTGTCCATTTTGCAGAAGTTATTTTACAGAAGTTTACAGTGTCGCCAACTAAACTGTAAATATTTGCCTGCTATTACATTGTTTTTGCTTCAACAGTTCTGCGCATGGTCTAGATTGTCAAATTCGCTTAAGCAAGTTAAGATTTCCTAACTTATGATAAGAAGCTGAAGATAAGATTCCTAAATTATGGTAAGATTTGTTTCTGTAATACAAATTTGTGAAAATCTGATCTTGACCTGTCAGATCTTAAGACAAAAAGATACGAATTTTCTGTAATACGGCTGCTGGACAGCAGAAAACCTCATAAAATCCAATTTTTTTCAAACTGGATTCAAACCACATTTGTAGCGTTTACAGATGTGTCTCAGTCTGGACGCTCTGGAAGCTCAAATCAGATATCAAAGTATCTTTTGCGTCACTTGCGACACGACAAACAATGTCAAATCTAGCGTGATGAAGTGCTGGGATTCAAGAGGAGCTCCAAAGATTCATGACTATGAAGAGAATTCTGAGAGTTTGGAGGGCGAGATGATCCATGTCTCCTGCGTCCACGCTTGAAAACCACATCACCAGCATAGCTGCGTAGTTACTGGTGCCTACGTCGTTACCACGGCAACCCATGCAGATCAACCGGTGATGTCTGGACACACGAATCAGATCTGATCACTTGCAGATAACAGAGCGGACAGTCGCCTCAAACGATCTGATCTGAGAAACAAATCCGATGTGTGACCAAGACTGGTCATTTTTATCACTGCCCACCCAAAATCACAGCTTAAGTTTACTTTACTAACAAATGTAACATTTGATATGTTATGATAACAGCATGAATAGTTCAGAATCTAAATAAAACAAATAACAATTCTTTCATTATTATGGGAAAACGGAGTGCATAAGTAATGTGAATCCATGGTTTGGGGCTCTGTTAGAGGAGAGATTCTGTGTTTGGCTGCTTTTGCCTGCGAGCTGCCTGGATATTATTTTTAAAGCAAATTAAAAAGTGAGAAAACTGAAACAGAATGCTTTTTAGAAATGATTTAGGTGCTTCATTTTTTACATTTTGAATACCAAATGTTCAGCTGCGCATCCTCAATTCAGGTTAAAATTTCATTTAAACCCCATCAGAAACCAGAGTGTATGAACTGAGGTTTATTCGTTTGTGCACAGGTAAAACACTAGACTCATACAGTTTTGTAGGCTGGACTGATGCCAAGATTAGGCTCAGCCTATACATGACAAGTGACAGGTGTGACAGACAGGAGCACGTAGGGATGAACAAGAATAGGAAGAACAGAATGTTCTAAACACAATCACAGTACTGTATATATATATATATATATATATATATATATATATATATAAAACAGCACTAAACACATCACACAGCTGTGCGCTCCTTCAGGTATGATACACATTTAAAATTCAAATTTCTGCACAAATTCAAACCTCGCGTGGCCGGATTTGAAATACAAATATTAGTAGTGGTCCATTCATCAGGAAATGTTCACAGAGCATAAAAAATATTTTAATTTTCTAATTAAATTTATCTTTCTAATTCCACTGCTGTCTGAGCCATTTCACCTTCAGTGGTCGACCCAAACAGACAGACAGACAGGCAGATAGATAGATGGATAGATCGATAGATAGATAGATAGATAGACAGATAGATAGGCAGACAGACAGACAGACAGATAGATAGACAGACAGACAGATAGATAGATAGATAGATAGATAGATAGATAGATAGATAGATAGATAGATAGATAGATAGACAGGCAGACAGATAGATAGACACGCAGATAAATAGACAGACAGATAGATAGATAGACAGGCAGACAGACAGATAGATAGATAGATAGATAGATAGATAGATAGATAGATAGATAGATAGATAGATAGATATATAGATAGACAGATAGATAGATAGATAGATAGATAGATAGATAGACAGGCAGACAGATAGATAAATAGACAGACAGATAGATAGATAGATAGATAGATAGATAGACAGACAGGCAGGCAGATAGATAAATAGACAGACAGACAGACAGATAGGTAGATAGATAGATAGATAGATAGATAGATAGATAGACAGGCAGACAGATAGATAAATAGACAGACAGACAGATAGATAGATAGATAGATAGATAGATAGATAGATAGATAGATAGATAGATAGACAGACAGGCAGACAGATAGATAAATAGACAGACAGACAGATAGATAGATAGATAGACAGACAGACAGATAGATAGATAGATAGATAGATAGATAGATAGATAGATAGACAGACAGACACAGATCTTGAATGTAACTGCAGAATTAATATTAGATATATTGATTTTTTGCCTCCTACTAGGAGGCTCAGAAGAGATATATGGATATATTTTCACACTTAGTTGATAATCCATAGATAAAGTGTTGCTACATGTAGCTGAGAACTCACTGATATACAGCTTTCTTGCTATAGATGTTGAGAGGTAGTTGACACTCATCTTACTTTCTGTATGATATAATTTGATTTTTTTTTACCTTTTTACCTCCAGCTGAGATGAAAAGTTCAGTCTGAATCTGCTTTAATGAGCAGGATCTGTGATGATTACAGCTGGACACAGTTTGGTTTGGAAAAGCAAGTAAGCATGTGTGTTTGGCCAGTTAACAGCAGCCAACATCTGCATTCAGAGGCTTATTGTGTTTATTATTCTACCTCGACTGATTTAAATAGTCCTAAATTACAACCCCAATTTTCAAAAAAGTTGGGAAGTTGTGAAAAATGTAAATAAAAACAAAATGCAATGATGTGCAAATCATTTAAATCATTTGAAAATAGTATAAAGACAACATATCAAGAAATTGTATTGTTTTTTGAAAAATATATGCTCATTTTGAATTTGATGCCAGCAAAATGATGGGGGCAACAAAAGGCTGGTAAAGTTGTGTAATGCTAAAAAAATACACCTGGTGGTTGATTGGCAACAGGTCAGTAACACGACTGGGTATAAATAAGCATCTCAGAGAGGCGGAGTCTTTCAGAAGTAAAGATGAGGAGGGGTTCACCACTCTGTGAAAGACTGCACCATCAAACAGTGCAACAATTCAAGAAAAACGTTTCTCAACATAAAATAGCAAAGAACTTATGTTTTTCATCATCTACGGTACATAATAACATTAAAAGACTCTGGAATCTGGAGAAATCTCTGTATGTAAGGGTCAAGGCCAAAAACCAGTATTTGCTGGCCGTGATCTTTGGACCCTCAGACAGCACTACATTAAAAACAGACATGATTCTGTAGTGGAAATCACTGCATGGGCTCAGAAACACTTCTGAAAACCACTGTCTGTGAACACAGTTCATCACTGCATCCACAAATACAAGTTAAAACTCTAAAACGCAAAGAAAAAAACATGTATAAACAAGATCCAGAAACTCCGCCACCTTCTCTGGGCCCGAGCTCATTTAAAATGGACTGAGGGGAAGTGGAAAAGTGTCCTGTGGTCTGACGAATCGACATTTGAAATTCTTTTTGGAAAACATGGACACTGTGTCCTCCGGGCCAAAGACTACTCAGCTAGTTATCAGTGCACAGTTCAAAAGCCAGTATTCATGATGGTGTAGGGGGCATTAGTGCACATGGCATGGGTGACGTGCTCATCAGTGAAGGCACCATCAATGCTGAACGATATATACATGTTTTGGCAACATATGCTGCCATCCAGACGACGTCTTTTTCAGGGAAGGCCTTGATTATTTCAGCAAGACAATCTCAAACCACATTCTGCATGTATTACAACAGCAAGGCTCTGTATTAAAAGAGTCCAGGTGCTAAACTGACCTGCCTGCAGTCCAGACCTGTCACTACTGAGAACATTTAGCACATTATGAAATGAAAAGTATGATAAAGGAGACTCTGAACTGTTAAGCAGCTGAGAACATTTCACTTTCTAAACTATAGCAGTGTCTCCTCAGTTCCCAAACGCTTACAGAGTGTTCGTTAAAAGAAGAGGTGATGAAACACAGTGGTAAACAGGCCCCCGTCCCAACTTTTTTGGAACGTGTTGTTGGCATCAAATTCAAAATGGGCATATATTTTTCAAAAACAATAAAATTTCTCAGTTTGAACATCTGATTTGTTGTCTTTGTACTATTTTCAATGAAATATAGGGTTTAAATGATTTGCACATCATCGAATTTTGTTTTTATTCACATTTTGCACAGCGTCCCAACTTTTTTGGAAATGGGGTTGTAAAATAAGCCAGCAAAATAGATAAAGTTTGTTTGGCCAAAATAAAGGAAACACAATCAGTCTGCTTGGTTTATTTAAGTCAGCTGAAGTAAAGCACTGTTATATATGTAGAGTGGTTTTCTGTACAGCGTGTGTTTATATAACAATTTCCCCACAACAAGTCATATCAAACTGTTCTAATTAGGTTTCATTGTTATCGGTCACCGTCTGTTGTTTGGCCTGGTTTGTGTCCCATGAGAAACAGAATGGAAGCACATTTTTCCTTTATTTTCATCCTCACAGTCATATTAGACACTGAACCCACACAGCATTCTCTTTAACCCTCACAACTCCAGAATCATTGCTATTGTTTTGCCATACTTTTCAAACAGAATTACATAATTGCATATTTAATTAGATGTTGACGTAAGAGAAGTTATATTTATATTTGATTTACAATCTGCATGAAAAGTTTCAGTTCAGCTCTTCTGTGATTGTTTCAGCATGAAAAATTGCAGAAAATGTAGCGAAAATGTAAAGGATGCACAAAACAGTGCACATAAAAATAACTTCAAATTCAGATAATAAGTATATCATAACATAATATCTCCTGTACTGTTTACACAAATGTGGCGTGGACTTTAGTGTAGAATCTGCACGTTCCACAGAGAGAGAGAGAGACAGAGAGAGAGAGAGAGAGACAGTGGGTAACACCTCCCATACCCCCAGCCTACTTGGTGTTTCAACCACACCCATTACTAACAGGTGGATCAAATGAAGCAAACAGCCTTGCAGTCTCAATAGACAAACGTTGACAGTAGAGGGTCGTACTGAAAAACTCAGTGACTTTAAACGTGGCACTGCCATGGGATGCCGCCTCTGCCACAAGTCAGTCTGTGAAATCTCTGTCCTGCTAGATCTGCCCCTGACAACTGTAAGTGCTATTACTGTGAAATGGAAGCGTCTAGGAGTAACAACAGCTCAGCCATGAAGCGTCAGACCACGCAAACTCACAGAGTGAAGCAGCTTAGGGCTGAAGTGCAGAGTGTCTCTCCTCTATTGAATCAATCACTAATGAGTTCCAAACTGAGCCTAATGAAATGGGTTTCCATGGCCAAACAGCTGCACACAACCTTAGATCAGAATGCACAATGCCAAGTGTCGGCTGGAGTGGTGTAAAGCGCCCCCACTGGACTCTGAACTCAGTGGGAACGTGTTCTGTAGAGTGATGAATCAGCTTCTCTATCTGTCAGTCTGATGGACGAGTCTGGGTTTGGAGAACGTTACCTGCCTGACTGCACTGTGCCAGCTGTAGAGTTTGGTGGAGGAGGGATGATGATATGGGGCTGTTTTTCAGGGGTTGGTCTAGAACCCTTAGTTCCAGTGAAGGGGAACCTTAATGCTTCAGCACCAAGACATTCTGGACAATTGTACACTTCCAACTTTGTGGGACAGTTTGGGGAAGAACCTTTCCTGTTCCAGCATGACTGAGCCCCAGTGACCAAAGCAGCTCCATAAAGCCTGACTGGGTGAGTTTGGTATGGAAGAACTTGACTGGCCCTCACAGACCCCTGACCTCAACCCCACCCACACCTTTAGGATGAACTAGAACGGAGATTGTGAGCCAGACCCTCTCGTCCAACATCAGCATCTGACCTCACAAATGCTCTTCTGGATGAACGAGCAAAAATTCCCACAGACACAATCCAAGATCATATAGAAGCTTCCCAGAAGAGTGGAAGCTGTTAGAGCTGCAAAGGGGGACCAGCTCCATATTAATGCCTCTGGATTTCGAATGGGATTCATAAAAGCTCCTGTAGGTGTGATGTGTAGGCGTCCCAATACTTTTGTCCATATAGTGTGTATAGATGCATAGATAGAGAGATGTTTAGAGGGAGCTGGAGAGAAAATGGTGATGTAAAAATGAACTAAAATAAAGAGAAATGCAGGATTTGTGCGCTTTAAAGGTGGATTCGAGTAAAAGATGAGAACGGCTGTGATTCGGGAAGACTGGAGGGATTGGATTGTGAGCGAATCAATTTGTGGAAATTCTCCCGAAAGCAGAAGAAAGAGCCGAAGCCCCGGCGAGATTTGGACCGACGGTGAGATCTGCTTTTAAGTCCATTATGGAGACGAGGGTCATACCTTCAGACTTGTACAATCCACAGGCAGAGATTTCTCCTCAGATGAAGCTGAGCTCGGTAAGAATCTGCCCCGAAGGTACTCACTTCAACCGCACACTCGACCCAAATCTCACAGTAACTGGATCAGGCGTGTGTGGAGTCAGTATTACTCTTAATGTTCCAGTTATTTCAGCAGAGACGGTTCACTTAAGCACTTTCCTCTCTGTCGGGAAGCTCTAGATCCCTCGCTGTTAAATTCCCCCACTTATATTCAACACAAACAGAGATTCATCATTTTTCAGCTGAACTGAGTTTTTGTATTTTTGTTTATATTTGTAAAAAAATTGCAGATCACAATTTGCCATTTGGATCAATCTGGCACATTTAAATTAGATAATTATTTAGTTATTATTATTAGTGCCTGCTGTCCCTGTAAATAAACAAATGAAGTTAAAAAAGTAAGTAAAGCTAAGTAAGATAGAGATATCTATATTAATATTGATTTACGCAATATTTTAATATTCAGATAGATATCTCTATTAATAATGACATATCTATGTTAATAGTGAGTCAGAGATATCAGATAGAGATGTCCATATTAATAATCAGAGAGATATCTATATTAATAATCAGATAGAGATTTCAATATTAATAATCATAGAATTATCTATATTAATCATCTCTCTGTCTGAAATATCTGACTTGGGGGATTCCATCCACCTCAGTCATATCAGTTTGCCTGCTAGAATGAAAAAGAAGTGTTTCATTAATTTCAGTCAGGAAAAAAAAAGTTTAATAAATGTTCAATTATACACAACAAATGCGAATTTACTGTAAACGAGGGACATGAAATCTTTAAAGGACTAAATGATGTATATAAATGAAATAAACAAGAATTAAATCATATAAAAAAAAAACTAATTACTATGCGTGTGCTTGAGGTAATTGTTTCTGCTTACTTTCATTTATTTATTTATTTATTTATTTATATATATATATATATGCCTGCTAGAATGAAAAAGAAATGTTTCATTCATTTCAGTCAGGAAAAAAAGTTTAATAAATGCATATTCATACATAATAAATGAAAATGTACTGTATATGAGGGACATGGAATCGTTAAATAGCTAAATAATATATAAATAAAATAAATATATATTAAGATAATAATAAATGGAAACAAATTACAATGATTGAGTTTGAGTTGTTTCTGCTTCGTTAATTTTTTTTGTCTTTATTTTGGAAGCAAAGCCATCAGTGGTAATATTTTCTTTATCATTATTATTATTATCACGGTAAATGATATTAATTAAATAAATAACTGATGTGGCTGAAGCATCTGCCCATTGGCTTCTATTGTAAGTGAGTTGAGTCAGCGCGTTTGGAGTTCTCTTATAAGTTCAGGGAGACGCGTTGAAGCGACTGTCTGTGGTGATGAACCGTGAGACGCCGACGCAGCAGATGGAGATCGGGATGAGGAGGTGTGGAGTTCTCCTTTAACGCCGACTGCAGTTCTGATCTGCCGAGTGATGAGCTGTGCATGAAACGCAGAGTCGGCTCAGATCAGCGCGGGAGTTTTTTGATGCGGAGTGATGTTCTCACCTCCCTTTCCATTTATACTGCATCCCCCCCCCCACCCGTCCCCCCAACACAACAGACACATGCAAATAACCTTGAGTATTAGCATAGCTCCTGCGAGCCCTTTTAACAATTCATGTAAAATATGTTAATGGAGTTTAAATGAAAAAGGGAGATTTATGCAAATCAATACAGAGGCACAAAGTGGATCCGCTCTTTAAAAGGGCGACGCGTTGACTCGCAATGAAAACAATTAAGAGAGCATTAAGTGATAATGGCGACTCCAGAGACGCAGACGAGCAACATTCTGTGAGAACTCAGCGTGTAAGTGTAACCTATAGGACTTCAGCTAAACATACAGCCACTGAAATGAGGCTAAAATCTGCTGTCATGCAATAACAATGAGTTTATTTACACGCACTCAATAATCCGATAACTGCAGAACATCTGATTTTGTCAGTAATCCGATTAACACATTTACATGCAGTTGAGTAATCAGATAATGGGGAAACTCTGGGTCAACGTGAGTCAGACAGTAATCAGATTTCTGCTTTGAAAACAGCCAATAAACTCACAGAAGACGACGTGATGTAAACATAAAACTAAAACTTTGCCGCTTTACCTGAAAATATGAACACACACTTACGGCAGACACTCTTATCACTGCGACTCACAATTTGTTCATCGCTTTTTACACAGCTGGGCGAAGGTAGTGTTAGGAGTCTTGCCCAAGGACTCTTATAGGTATAGTACAGGGTCCTTGCCCAAGCAGGGGATTGAACCCCAGTCTACAATATAGAAGGTAGAGCTGTTAACCACTACATTATACCAACCAACCACATACGTCACCTAGAAGATGAAGAATTTGTAAATCCTTAATTTCGTCAAGCACGTATTTGGTTGTTTTCTTAGATCAGAATAAGGTCTAGAAATCCGATTAAGAAATCAGATAAAGAGGCTGGATTTTAGCTCAGTAATCAGATTTATCACTCTCACTCTGATTTCTTTCAAATTTCTCAGCCTGAGCATGCGTGAGAACGGAGGCAGTCGTAGGCTGGAGGTTAGGGAACCAGCCTTATGACCGGAAGGTTGCCGGTTTGATCCCCCATGACTGAAGTGCCCTTGAGCAAGGCACCTAACCACCAACTGCTGCCCACCGTGCCAGGGAGGTGTGCTCACTGCCCCCTAGTGTGTGTGTTCACTAGTGTGCATGTATGTATGTGGGTGTTTCACTGCACGGATGGGTTAAATACGGTGGTCTGATTCCTCTGTGTGCAAACACAGATGGCTAATGGTTCTGAGTTCAATTTAAACGGGTGCCGGTACCGGAAATAAGTGAGCAGCGTTGCCTTGAGACGCAGCAAAACACTTTTGGATGTATGCACACTGCATGTATCCCTCCACCATGAATGGATTTTAAGGCCAAAATCTTCTCAAAACTATCATAAAACAGTGTTTCAGTCATCAGGCAGTGAATTCATAACCATTTCAGCTTTTAGAGGTGGACGTCTGGTTCCTATCACCACCACTGTGAACAGTTCTGACTCGGTAAGTTTCTCTAGAACAGAGTGTTTCACACCAAACCACTCTGAACGACTCTGTTTACATCTTAACTGTTTAATTATGCAGGGATTTTGGTGGACGGCCAAGCCAAGAACTATTTAAGAGCCTTTATTTTACACACTGTATTTGGTCATAAGTGCTCTCAGCACAGCAGCCAAACAGCAGGAGGTGAGTTCCTGCCAGGAAGGCGATGGCTTAGTGAGAGTAAATTCTACATGCGCTGTAATCTGGGCCGGGGTGTGCTGGCGAATGAGTGACGCTCATGAATACTGATGCAGCACAGGTAATGCTGACTGCCGTGGCTTCACTGGATCCAAACCAAACTCACTACTCGTTCTCGTTCTGCAAGAATGCATTCAAAACCCGCAAATACAACAGCTATTGTGGATCATTACTGGGCCTGCTCTGACTTTTCACAGTGTTGGTTTGTTCAAAAGGCATTTTTTCCTGTATTTTTCCCACCTGACGTTTGTGTTGGTTTATATAGCAAAAACATTTTTTTTCCAGCCTCTCTTTATACCTTAGAATTAAACCGGCTGTTTTTGTTACTGTGCCTTTAGGGCTGATAAATGTAAATGAGCCCTGTACTGATTGGCTGTGGCCCTCTCACAAAGCAATCCCAGCTGAAACCCTCCTTATAACTTCACCATCAATTGGCGGAGCTAAATTACTGCGTGCTGTGTAAATGACTGTTTCTGTGACATCACAAATACAGTGGATTTAAAACAGGCAGCTTAGTTTCCATATGTGGACGCGGAAATGAATAGTAGGTTTATGCGCTTTGTTTTGTCCACAGTTTTGAAGGTATCCTGGTGTAAAAGGCTGGGATATGAGAAATCTAGCCTGGTATGTTGTTTTTAAATAAATAATATCAATAACTCTGCGTTCAGGTGTGTTTTGCCTTTTCTCAGTCAGGGTGCTGTTCAGAGAATCGGCAGTTTTCCAAGACGTCTCTTTGGCTGTGTCCCAATTCAGGGGCTGCGCCCTTCGGAGGCTGCATTTGAAGTCCGACTGTGTCACAGCGGCGCGACTAGGCCGTCCAATTTTGAAATCTCCTTCTTCTTCATGGCAACAAAGGATCCACTGAGTGCCAACATATCCCGAGGTTCCCTGTGTGCTGGCGAGGATTCGAGAACATGGTCCCATCAGTAGAGGAGCGAACGGCGGCTGAGGAGACACTTAAACTGAGACGGATAGGTAACAGTACAAATCTTAAAAAGCCAATGTGGTCTGACGCAAAACGGACGTGAATGTTTCGTTTCGTTTTAGGGAGCAAAGAGACGACAGAGAGAAGCATCTCCAGCTCTAATAAATGGAAAAATGATAAACTAAATCAAAGTTTCTGGCTCCGCAGCGGCGACACGCCTTCACAGATCACGTGCTTCGAAGGATGCAGCCCCTAAATCGGGACACACTCTTTGTTAGAATTGGTCCAGTTCACTGGAACTTTTCATTCCCTGAAAGTTCCCACAATGCACTGTAAAAACCAGTGAGCATCGCCTTTTGGAAACTTTCGCATCGCCTTTCCTGATTGGAAACTACTTCACATCAACAGCTTGACTTTCAGAAAGTTTTTAAATAGAGGACAAAAGCTGTGGGCGATTTATCAGTCACTTTATCAGTTCATCATTCATTATCAGTTTTATACTAACTGATATGTTTATAGTAACCTGTTAGCTACTTAACCAGATGCAATTGTTCCTCATTTTACTTTACAAGATTATTCTGTTCTAAAATATAATAAAGAGTAGATACACTCTTTAAAAAGATGGTTCTTCAGGGGTTCTTTAATAAAGACAGTGGTTCTATACAGAACCATGAAGATTCAAAGAGCCCTGTACATGATTAAAAGGATGGAGAATGTGCTGTAAATAGTTCTATACACCAGTCAGGCATAACATTCTGACCACCTCCTTGTTTCTACGCTCATTGTCCATTTTATCAGCTCCACTTACTATATAGGTGCACTTTGTAGTTCTACAGTTACAGACTGTAGTCCATCTGTTTCTCTGATACTTTGTTAGCCTGTTCTTCAGTGGTCAGGACCCCCATGGACCCTCACAGAGCAGGTACTATTTGGGTGGTGGATCATTCTCAGCACTGCAGTAACACTGACGTGGTGGTGGTGTGTTAGTGTGTGTTGCGCTGGTCTGAGTGGATCAGACACAGCAGTGCTGCTGGAGCTTTTAAACACTGTGTCCACTCACTGTCCACTCTATTAGACACTCCTACCTTGTCAGTCCACCTTGTAGATGTAAAGTCAGAGACGATAGCTCATCTGCTGCTGCACAGTTTGTGTTGGTCATCCTCTAGTCCTTCATCAGTGGTCACAAGATGCTGCCCACAGGACGCTGTTGGCTGGATATTTTTGGTTGGTGGACTATTCTCAGTCCAGCAGCGACACTGAGGTGTTTAAAAACTCCAGCAGCTCTGCTGTGTCTGATCCACTCAGACCAGCGTAACAAAAAAAGTTCTATGTAGAACTTTTTATAGAAGTATTGAATATTCATTTTATTGCATTTTTTTCTTGATGTTCTATGCTCTTAAAAAAGCTGGTTCTTTAAGGGTTGTTCAGTAAAGAAAATAGTTCTATGTAGAACCGAGAACCCTTTGTTTGATTCTTTGCATCGTGAAATGCTTCTTCAGATTCTTAGAGAATGTGCCATTGATGGTTCTAAAAAGCAGCCAAAAGGGTTCTCCTATTGTGACAATGTCCAGCTTGTAACAACAGCAGAACCTATTTTGGTGCTATATAGAACCCTTTTCAAAAGGTTCTATATAGAACTGTCTTCAGTCTACTGAAGAACCATCTTTTTAAGTATGTACTGTAAATGAGTCGCTTATTTTCCATATACGGACTGTAACAGAGTTGTGTGTATTAAAACAATCTTTAGATCAAACTTGTGAGGAAAACTCCACAAAACGGCCCTTTAATGCATTCAAATGCTTGAAGACTCACCGATGCAGCGTCTATAGTGGCTCATGACTGGTCCTGCTTGTGTCTGCACTCTCTGAGACTTCATCTGGGCGACTTTTCACGCCGCAAATTCATTGAAGCGACCGCTGAGTCACTCAGGGCTGCTGTGCGAGGGCCGAGCGGCTCCGCTGCGTGTTTTTTCCCACACTTCTCGACTGGAACAGGACGATGACGTATCGCTTATGAAGTGAACCTCCAGGAATGCGAGGTCGTTTGTGCTGCGTGTGAGAAAAGAGCTGCATTGTGGGTGGCCGCATTCAAATATTCAAATCCGACCCAGTTCATTTGACCCTGTCTGCCATGCAAAGGACGTCTAGCATGCAAAACATGTCTACCATGCAAAGTACACTGGCAGGCAAAAGTTTGGGGACGCCTGGCTCTGCAGATTGCTTCTAATACATTCGAGCAAGTTTGTCGCTTTGCAAACACTTCATCATCATCAAAGCAGGTCAATTATTATATGAGGAAACCTATTATTATTATTAGTGCTGATTATTGCAATAGTGTTACTTGCAACATTTGCTGTTTGCAAGACCATTTTAGATCACCAAGTGTTTGCAAGTGGTCAAAAAAGCTGATTTGGTTGATTTTCTAAGTGAAAATAAGTTCATAGATCCTCTCAAATATGGCAACACAACAAGACATGCAGTATAAATTGAGCCATAGCTTTAGCATAGGCCACATTTCATTTATCTCCAAGTTTGTTAAATTCAGTAAATAATTATGCAATAGAGTGTGATGGGAGCTCTTTGTAGAGGATTGGATAATTATTTATGATTCATTCTCCATTTGGAGTGGAAATTCGGGTGCATTTTTAAAAAAATCTATTTTTTTTCATCCCAAGACTGAATAATCTTAATCTCCATTAACATCTCCTATTATCATATATGCAGAAAGGAGAGCTGAATTCCAGACATATTTTACAGTCACTGGTGTATGAATATGGTGTAACCCCAGTGACGGTGACTCCAGTGACATTCTGGTTAAAACTGAGGATTCTGTAAACTGGCTGAATCATTGGCTGACCAGGTGATCTTGTGTATTTAAAATCAGTAATAAAAATTATATATTTGTCATTATTTTGACATAATTTTAATTACCCAGCCATTAAAGCACAAAACACCGGTGACACATAGAAGTTCTGAGCTGCCTAATAAACAAATCTATTGATAAATATAGTGAGCGAGTCTGACTCGCCTTCTCATGCCTTGAGCTGCTTCCTCTCTGATGAGCCTCGACCCGAAGAGGCAGTTTAATAGAGCTGAAAATACTGTGTTAAAATGTAAAATAAGAGTCCTGATAACAGCAGTGACCACAAATCTCTATGAATTTTTAAAACAAAATACATATTTTTATTTTTAACTGTAAAGTTAGAGAGAGAGGACAGTTATGATCTCTTATGCTATGTTCAGGCAGCAGGTAAAAGTGATCCAAATCTGATTTTTTTGTTTGGCTGTTCACCATATCTTTTAAAATGTGATCTGTATGAGACATCAGTCTGAACAGATCAGCTCCTAAACTGACCCACATGTGCTAAAGAACAGAGCGTCACGCTGCTTCACGGCTCATCCAGAGGTAAACAATCACGACCGCCAACGAACGCCAGTCGCTCCCGGAGGATCAGCTTCATCTTCACCAGCATCACAGGAGCCATCATGAAGCTTCACTGACTGACAGCTGGGCTCATCACCCAGAATGTGTTGGAGCCGTAAAAAGGGCGCGGTCACTTCTTTGGTTCGCGTCCTCGGATTCTTTAAACTCCGCTCAGACTTTTAACTGTTCTTTGACGCTGCAGCCTCGTTCTCCTGCGGCCGCGTTCGGACATTTCTTTCGGAATCTCTTCAAACTCGGAGGGTTTTGATGAGTCTCTAATCATTTAGCACAGAAACATCAGCCCAGATGTTTATGAGTCTCAGCAGTGTGAAATTACGATGAATGTCGAGTTGGATTGACGTAAAAGTCTCATGAATTCCGATCTGGCTGTTCAGACTGAGTCGCACTGCCGCAGATCGGATATGGATCGGATTTCATTACCACAAATGAAAGCTTTTCAAATCGGAATTGAAAATATCAGATTCAGTGTGTTTATCTGTCCACACTGACACTCATCTGTGTCACATATGAAGAAAAAGATCAGATCTTTTAAAGACCACTTTTACCTGCTGTGTGAACAAAGCCTTGGAGTCTCAAACATGGAAGGCTGTGAAATCATGAGGAATCGAGTGATGATCTGATGATGAGCCAGCGCTCAGATGGGAGATGATACCTACAACATCGACATTCTAATTATTCCAAAAAACCTTAACTACATAAACGTGGGTGAGAACAAGAACTGAATGTGAATGTTCTAAACCAATCAAACTCCTCATGAAGGTGGAGCTCTCAATAGGGGGCGCTAGCGCACTTGTCAAAGCTATCTGATGAACAACAAACATATCATTAACGCACAGATGAATACACTTAAAAAAGGTTCTCCAAGGGTTCTTTTGTTACAAAAATGGTTCTATATGGAACCAGAACACTGACAGAACCCTCTGCATGATTAAATGGTTCTTTCATCATAAACGGTTCTTCAGATTGATGGAGAATGTGCTGAAAATGGTTCTATATGGCACTATATTGTTGTTAAAGAACCATTTTTAGTGCTATATAGAACCATATACAACACATTCTCCATCATGCAGAACTGTTTCAACCTTGCAAGGAACCATTTAATCATGGAAAGGGTTCCTTGAGTGTTCATGGTTCTAATAGAACCATTTTCTTTACTATTTTCTTTACTAAAGAGCCCTTCGGAGGAGTTTGAAACAGGGGTTTGATGTAAACTGCATCAAACTCCTGTTTAAAAAGGTGAAAAGGTGAGGAAAATTCCAGGATTTTGGTGGTACTGGCCCTTTAAGCCTTGCTGGTAACCTGCCAGAGGCCACAAATTCACCATATAATGCTTTGCATATTTCGTTATTATGTTTGCGGCATTCATAAATTCCAGAATTAATTCTGCGAGCAGTCCGCATTCTGATTAGATTTTTTCTAATTTAATTCCAGATGAGCATCAGAGCGAGTTTACAAACACAGCCGCAGACGATCGATAGACTATTTAAATGCATTGTTTTTGTTTTCTGTTAAGGTGAAATTAATATTTGTCGGTGCTGGGATATCAGTGGGTGAAATATGGTTTAGCATATTTAGCCATGCATTTCATCACTTATGACGGCGCGTGTGTACCTCTCTTCACCGGCATCCGTTCTCATTACCCGCAGACTCGTTTACTGAGCTCAATTATTCCTCTGAGCTAACGATGCAGCACCCAAAACCACACAGCACACCCCTCACTGCCGCAGGAGATACCATCACACCCGGAATCAGGCAATATCACACCGTCAGTAATAATCATTATTATCATAATAATAATTATAGTAATACGTTTTATATCAGGTCTTGTATAAAAAAGCAGCCCAGGAGAAAAACAATACAAAACATCAAAGACACTAAAGGATATTTTTAAAATAATAAGAGCATGTGGATTGAAATGAGGTAAGAACATGCAAAAAATATGAATATGCAAATAAAAAAGATAGCTAATGCAAATAATATATATATATATATATATATATATATATATATATATATATATATTACAAGTTTACATGGTTCTGTTCAGAACTCATAGCTCTAAATAGAACCATTTTCCTTGAAGAACTATCTTTTAAGAGTGTAGCTCTGATTGTAGGAGGGATCCTTGTGACCAGAAGGTCGCTGGTTTGATCCCCTCAGCTGACAGTACGTGACTGAAGTGCCCTTGAGCAAGACACCCAACCCCCAACTGCTCCCTGGGCGCCGTGGATAGGGCTGCCCACCACTCCGGGCAAGTGTGCTCACTGCCCCCTAGTGTGTGTGTTCGCTAGTGTATGTGGTGTTTCGCTGCACGGATGGGTTAAATGTGGAGGTGTGCAAACACAGCAGGCTAATGGTTCTGAAATGAAAAGAAATGGTTCTTCTAGGGTTCTTTAGTAAAGGAAATGCTTCTATTTTAAGACACGAGTTCTATATGAATACATTTGCATGCTTAAATTGTTCTCTGCATGGTGAAACAGTTCTTCAGATTGATGGAGAATATGTAGTTTAAGGTTCCATATAGAACCTTTTTGAAAATGGTTCTTTATAGCACCAAAAGCATTCTGCTATTGTTACAAGCTTGACCATTTTCAAAAGGAATCCTAAAAAGAACGACATACAGCACATTCTCCATGCAGAGAACAATTTAAGCATGCATATGGTTCTATGCAGAATCCATGTCTCTAAATAAAACCATTTTCCTTGAAGAACCGTCTTTTTTTAAGACTGTAGCAGAACTCAGAAAGGATGGTTCTTCAAATGTTCTTTAGTAAAGGAACTGGTGCTATTTTGAGACATGAGTGCTATTCTATCTGGAACCATTTGCATGCTTAAAAAAGTCTTTTTGCATGGTGAAATGGTTCTTTAGATTGATTCTTTAGAATGTGTTGCATATGGTTCTATATAGAACCTTTTTGAAAACGGTTCTTTATAGCACCAAAAAGGGGTCTGCTATTGTTACATGCTTTACATTTTTAGAATGAACCATAAAAAGAGCCATATACAACACATTCAGTCCGAAGAACCATTGCAGCATGCAAAGAACGCTGTAAGCATGCAGATGGTTCTATGTAGAAAACATGGCTCTAAGTAGAAAGAACCCTCGCTAATATATCTAATATTTCTCATCGTAAGGTTGTTGTAAGAACACATTTCTGTATATTTCTGTTTATTTTAAGTCATATTTAAGTAAAATTTGACTTAAGTGAACTTATCTGCTAATGGAATTAGACACTTTCAGACTCATTGTTTTTATGTCTCATTTCTGCAGTGCAGCCTGTTTTGATTGGACTGATTCGTCCTGTTTTCCTCTGTGAGGCTGTTTTCACACTCGGACTGTTTCAGCGTTTAAGTGGTCTCAGACCGCCGGGTCGTGGTTTTCTGTGTATGTGAACACATGAAACGAACCCAGACGCTCCAAACAGACCCCCGCCCCCCTGACCACCCCAGAGGTCTCAGATTATGTGGTTCGTCTTGTGGTCTGTTTGATTTCGTGAATACAGAACAGTGTTTGCTTTATGGTTAAAGAACCTTGAATCTCTCTGTACGTACACAGTCACAGCGTTCCAGCCCTTAGCGGTGAAACAGACTCAGGAGACCCGTGGGTGTGATCTCACAGAGACGCAGCCGTGCTGACACGTTACAGCAGTAAGACACGGGAGGCTGCGTGATTTTCACATGTTTGTGAAAATGTCATTCCACACCTCGTATTATACAACAGTTAGTTCCGACCACGCGAGCGGACTGGTTGAGAAGTGTGAGTAACTGTGCTGTTATTTCACCATAACATCACGTTATTTCACCAACACTGTATCATTCCGCTGAGACGCTGTTGCTAAGCAACGACTTTGACAGCTGTGGGAGACGCTCAAGACATTTGAACATTTAAACAACTTTACCACAAACAGAAAATGGATCTCTGGATGGATCAGTGGGAACGTATTCTGTGGGGTGACGAATCAGCTTCTCTATCTGTCAGTCTGATGGACGAGTCTGGGTTTGGCGAATGCCAGGAGAACGTTACCTGCCTGACTGCACTGTGCCAGCTGTAAAGTTTGGTGGAGGAGGGATGATGATATGGGGCTGTTTTTCAGGGGTTGGTCTAGAACCCTTAGTTCCAGTGAAGGGGAATCTTAATGCTTCAGCACCAAGACATTCTGGACAATTGGACACTTCCAACTTTGTGGGAACAGTTTGGGGAAGAACCTTTCCTGTTCCAGCATGACTGAGCCCCAGTGACCAAAGCAGCTCCATAAAGGCCTGACTGGGTGAGTTTGGTGTGGAAGAACTTGACTGACCCTCACAGAGCCCTGACCTCAACCCTGTCAAACACCTTTGGGATGAACTGGAACGGAGATTGTGAGCCAGACCCTCTTGTCCAACGTCAGTGTCTGACCTCACAAATGCTCTTCTGACTGAATGGACACAAATTCACACAGACTCTCTCCAACATCTTGTAGAAGCTTCCCAGAAGAGTGGAAGCTGTTAGAGCTGCAAAGGGGGATCAGCTCCATATTAATGCCTATGGATTTAGAATGGGATTGATAAAAGCTCCTGTAGGTGTGATGTGTAGGTGTCCCAATACTTTTGTGTGTGTATATATATACATATATATATATATATATATATATATATATATATATATATAACAACCCTGTTTCCAAGAAAGTTGGGACGCTGTGCATAATGTAAATAAAAACAAAATGCAATGATGTGCAAAACACTTAAACCCTACATTTAATTGAAACCAGTACAATGGCAACATATCAGATGTTGAAACTGAGAATTTTTGTTGCTAAAGACTCAGGAGTGTTCCAGACGGAGGGTCAATAGAGATGTACAGTAAAATTGAAAAATTGAAGCATGTAAATCTGTTCTAGAGGCCAAAAATTAAAATTATGAATATTGAAAATTAGCACAAGTCCCCTTAATAAGACTCAACTCTATCATTCTTATGCTTTTCTAATGCCGTCCTGCTCTAACAAAGTAAACTTCCCTTCAAATTGCTGCCCAACTCTACTATGAGGGAAAGTTTTCTATTTTGTTTGCCGTTCGTGATGAAGACCACTCCACACTCGCCTGATTGGCAAAACGCAACATGGCAGCCACACTCGTTTGCACTCTGCCGTGTGAAATCTGCTGAACTTTTTCCGAGGGTGGTGAGGCAAATTTCTCCACACCGCAAACCATCATGCGCGATGAATAGGATGCGACGAGGCGAAGTTGCGGGCTGCACGTATCGTTACAGTGTTATTTACCGAATATACAGCCACCCAGTTTCCAAATCCTGAACTAATTTCTCTTGTACTGCTCATTTCGATCCACTGGCTGCTTGTCTTTTCACAGCATTAGTGAAAAAGAACACATACGTGAGCAGTTCAGGGGCAGGAAACTGCGGGATTGACTAAAGTGTGGAAAAATAATGCTGGTTGGTGCTGAGCGAGTGTGTGTATCAGTGAGTGTGAATGTGTGTGTGTGTGTGTGTGTGTGTGTGTGTGTGTGTGTGTGTGTATACACCTATCAGAGGGTGCCTGTCACCACCACAAGAGGGAATAGGGAATGAAATGGGCTCCTGGTGGGACGGGATCAATTATTTCAGACCTGCTTTTTAATATCGGCTGACATGCAGGCGGGGGGACGTATTCAGCAGAGGCCATTTGGAGTGATGGAGCTGGAGAGGAAGTGCGCAGTGAAGGAAACTGGAGAATGCACACTTCCCTCTGAGGATCGTGAGGGGTCAGGCATCATTTGCTGGGTGGGAGTGAACACAAAGGAGGATCGAAAAGAGAACACATGGCGAACAGCGCTGTCTTGGCAAGTGAAATCATCTGAAATCTACTCACTAATACACTGTATGTCTAAATGTATGTGGAAATCAAGGGTGTTCATAATCAGACTGCCTCCTGTGATACTGACACATCTTTGGAAATGTGGTTTACCTTTTAATCAATGACTAACACTAAGGCCAAATTTCTTATTTTTACCCCTACCCCTTGTTTTTGAGTGTCTCCTAGCCACATTAGTGAACAACTTAAACCTTCTCTTCACCCGGGTGTCAAATTCTAGGTTTTTTTATATCTGCTTGTGTATCTTTGTGATAATCCAGCACAGAAATCCAGTTCAAACATTCCCTGAATCCGTAGGGTCACCCTTTCCATTCCGTCTTATCACGAGATCGTACATGGCTCACATCCGGAGTTATGAGCCTATGAAGAGGGGCTGAGATACACGTCATCTGCCTCTCACCGTGTGGAACTGGTGGATTCGTGTGTCCGTCTACATTCGGTGCGAAACTGACCAATGGACACTCAGGAAATCACTTTTCTCAGTTTTATAATTGGCTGTTTAGCCTAATGGTTAAGTTACTCATCTCCCATGTGGGACAGCAGCGTTCAATCCCAACCCATTAGGCTCCTAATGGTTTGTATCAGGACTCATCGCAATAGTGATAAAAATATGCTTTCTCATGCACTCCTGCTGCTGATACAACTTTCCTCTGCCGACTGGTGGGTGAGCATGCTAAAGAAAAACACTCACCAAGTTTACAGCCAGACAAAGCAGCTATTCACAAACATACATACATCATCTAAACTGCTTATTCTTCTGGGTCGCGGTGGGATGCTGGAGCCTATCCCAGCTGTCATTGGGCAGAAGGCAGGATACACCCTGGACAGGTTGCCAGTCCATCGCAGGGCAGACATACACATTCACACCTAGGGGCAATTTTAGCATGTCCAATTGGCCTGACTGCATGTTTTTGGACTGTGGGAGGAAACCGGAGAACCCGGAGGAAACCCACACAGACACAGGAAGAACATGCAGACTCCACACAGAAATGACCCTGGTCACCAGGCCGGGAATCGAACCCAGGCCCTTCTTGCTGTGAGGCGACAGCGCTACCCACTGCTCCACCATTCATGTTACGCTCAAACTTCTCAAAAAAATCATTTCCATAGCAAGCTAGCCAATTAGCACCCTGAGGCTAACCTACCTGAGAGTGAGTGTGAAGTGGGTGGGGCATCCTAAAAGGAACTGAAACTGGCCCATGGTTAAGCCACTAGGTGCGAACTCTTATTTTGAATATGAACCACAGTTTGGGACAGGAAGTGGTTTGGTGGCAATTTTTGGGGGAGAACCAATGTTGGAGAAAGCTGGTTTGCTTGTTCCCTGCCAGCTGTTAGGAATGCCATCTATTTTCCTCCGCTTTATTGTTCTTGGACTTGGATTACACCTGCAACCTTTAGATCACCGAGTTGAGAAGCTGGGTGAGCTGAATCTTGTTTTGTGCTTTGCTGGGCTCTCTCTTCTCTTGTGTTGTCGTTTGTGCATTGCATTTGGGATTTTTTGGAGGTTTTGTGATTGTTGCTGACTTGAAGCTGACCTGTGCTGGACTGAAACTGTTTTGAATTGTGCTAAACTCATTCTCTGGTCTACTTATTCTTATTTTCTGAGACATGGACATTGGTTTCTGTAAATCTCTGTGGTACATAAATTGGAGTTCTGGTCTGTTTTGGATGGGTGGGATAAAACATACTGTGTTGAAGAACAAAAGTAACTGCTTTCTATACATTTCGACTGAACTGAGTGCACCAATTAACAGCATCCGAGTTCCTTAAGTAACTATAAACCAAACCAAACCAAAGTAAGGCAGTAAAGCCTCTACTCTCTACACTAGATGTTGAACATTGCTGTGAGGATTTGATTGAGAATTAGTGAGGTCAGGTACTGATGTTGGATGGTCAGTTCTGGATCACTCCAATTCATCCCAAAGGTATTGGATGGAGCTCCATCACTCCAGAGAACACAGTTCAACTGCTCCACAGCCCAATGCTGGGGGGCTTTATACCCCTCTAGAACACGCTGGGCATTGGGCATGGAGACCATAGGATCATGTGTTGCTGCTCCAGAGTGTCCCATTCTATTGGACAGTGGTTTTCTATGGAGATTTTACATGTAGTGTCAGCAATGGTAGTGTAAATGATAACGTTTCTTCCCTCCACACTGTAAACTGGGGTTGAGTCCCTTTCCTGTGCAAACACCCTGCGCTATACCAATAAAGCTACGTTCACACAGCAGGTAAAAGTGGCCCAAATCTGTTTTTTTTGCTGTTCACAACATATTTTAGTTGTGATAGGTATGTAACATCAGTCTGAACAGATCAGCTCCTAAACTGACCCACATGCACTAAAGAACAGAGCTTCACGGCTCATCCAGAGGTAAACAATCACGACCGCCAACGAGCGCCAGTCGCTCCCGGAGGATCAGCTTCATCTTCACCAGCATCACAGGAGCCATCATGAAGCTTCACTGACCGACAGCTGGGCTCATCACCCAGAATGTGTTCGGGCCGTAAAAAGGGCGCGGCCACTTCTTTGGTTCGCGTCCTCGGATTCTTTAAACTCTGCTTTCAGACTTTTAACTGTTCTTTGACGCTGCAGCCTCGTTCTCCTGCGGCCGCGTTCGGACATTTCTTTAGAAATCTCTTCAAACACGGAGGGTTTTGATGAGTCTCTAATAATTTAGCACAGAAACATCAGCCTAAATGTTTCTGAGTCTCAGCATCAGAAAGTTGTGACGAATGTCGAGTTGGATTGACGTAAAAGTCATGAATTCCGATCTGGCTGTTCAGACTGAGTCACATTGCTGCACATCGGATACGGATCGGATTTCAGTACCACATATGAAAGCGTCTCAAATCTATACCGGAAATGTCAGATTCAGTGTGTTTATCTGTCCACACTGGCACTCATCTGTGTCACATATGAGGAAAAAGATCAGATTTGGGCCACTTTTACCTGCTGTGTGAACAAAGCCTTGGGCAAGACTCCTAACACTACCATCCCCCAAGTCTGTAAAGATCAATTCATAAATTGCTGCCAAAAGCATCTGCCAAATGCCATAAATGTAAATGCCTTAAAGTATCTACATTCACTCATCAGAAGGACTGTCTAATGTTTTGCATATGAAGTGTATCTAATATTGCTCGTTATTATAAGAACATTATAAGATTATTGAATGAATAATTCCTAAAACAAGCAAAATTAGATCATTTCATTAAATCAACCTACTTAAAACAGTTAAATGTCAAGAAATATGTTGAATATTCATGTAAATCTTGTAGAATAATAGTCATTCTTCAGTGTGATGGTAGGAGAGTGAGCGATATCTGCAGAGTGCCATTTTCCCTCCTCTTCTAGCGAGCCAGAGAAAGCTGAATTTATCAGCCTCCACCTGAACCTGCCTCGCCGGACCCCAGGGACAGAGACCCGCTCTCCAGAGGAAAGCCATCATCAGCATGGCTAAAACAAGCTCTAGCATAGACTATCCCCCACCCCCCCCACCCCCACTGCCACTGTTTAAGTCTCTCAGGCACACACAGAAGTGAAAGTTCAGGGATAAACCAAATCACAGCTTCCCTCCAGTTACTTCACGTAGTCGTATATCAGCCGAGCATGTTTGGTGTCTCAAGTTTGATTCTTTAGTTTTTCACTGGAGCTGCAAGGCAAATGCCAGCTGGTTAAGATGTAATGGAAGTTTATGCCCCACTAATTAGCACGATAATGACTGCTTACCTAAAATCATGGACCTATATTGTTTAGTAATTCCTAGTAAGTTTGATTATGTGGGTTCTGATTCTGTTTTTGTTGGTTTTTGTTGAATAACTAAAAATATTTAAGCTGGAACAATCATGATTTAATACAAGCTACATAAACATCTCTGCTACAAGCAAACACTTGAACTTTGTTTCTTGCTCCTACCGTTCATGTACAATTCCCCCCAAAATGAAGGAAGTGCAGTGTTACAGTTTAGCCCATAGGTGGGTTCAGGGTCATTCTACAGAAGCGTCCACTCTTACATCCACCGTCTACCCATAGGAGTCACTGGTGTTACCGATCCTCATTGGTGTTACACATAATAAAGGGAACTACAGAGCATCAAACCACATGTTGTCAGTCATGGAATGTCCACTAAAATATGGAATTTAATCCATTTGTATTCTATTTTTTCACAGTGACCTCAGAATAAAGTCGGTCACACCAGTGACTTCAGCTAAAAGCTTCATATGAAATCATGAGCTAAATGAGAAAATCTCTGATAACTGAAAGACTCAGTGGACTCACCATGAGCTTTTCTTCATAGATCCTCAGAAAACAGGTAAAAGGAAGTCGAGTGATGTCATCAGTGTGACTTTTATTTCAAAATAAGAGTTTTTTTGTTACGCGGTAACACCAGTGACACGACACAACTTTTCATTAAATATTTTATAATATTTATTTGTCATTTGTTTTCTTTATGTCATTTAATTCATATTTTCCTTATTCATGTATAAATTATTGTAGTTAAATTTGCAGATAAAGTGTATTTTTACTTCAAAATATGGCCTCAGCCTTCACACATGACTGTGGGTCATGTTTAATTCTATGTTTAAGAAACAAATATATTGTCCAGTTACCAACGGACACTCAGGAAATCACTAAGGACTGACCATCACGCCGGAAACCCTTCATTCTTCATTCAGTCCTCATCGGAGACTCATGTGAAACGGCGTGCAGAGAGTTTACAGCTGCTGAAGCTGCTGCAGCGGTTTTGGAAAGTAGTGATGAAGATAACGGAGCATTTAGATATGAAACATATGAGGATCATATTATATGAAGAGCCTTTAAAGGAGAGTTTAAGAAGAAACGCACGAATCTGCATTTAAAAAAAAAGCTGCAGAAAAAGAAGCTTCTTTGTATCAAACGTGAAAAGCAAGGCCTGAATTTTTCTTGTACTTTTCCCGATACTTACAGGTACCAAACACGTCTTGGCTGACAAGTTTATTTCACCGAACTTTCCCAAACTCTCACAGGGCGAACAGCGGTGCAGGAACAGCAGCACTTTTCTGAAAACAGACACTTAAACATGAGAAATGCTCAGTGAGTGGTAAGTGGCTCTGTTCTGTAATCCCACTGTTGGAGGATCAAATCCTGGCACCGTTCACCTCATAAACAAGCTTAAATGTCACAGGCTGGCAGGCTCTAACGTCGCTGGCCTTCCGCTGCGCCCTTGAATAAGACAACGCTCTGTAAATTACCATCCTGAGAAGATAAGGCAAAAGTTTCCTCTTTCAGGTCAGGGCTTAGATACTTTTGATCTCAGCTGTCTTAAGTTTACGGAAACGTATCTGGATCCCCTGGAGCAGCGGAGTCATGTGAATTACAAAGGCAAATCTTTATCACTTTTACTCACATTTTTTAAAACAAGAGTTTGATGTCGTACGAAAACACTACTGAATTTAAAAAACACACTTTTCACTCACCAGAACATACAGTCCATTTATGGAGGCCAGCTCAGCTTTTTATAATTTTTTTATTTATTTAAAGACTGTACATACAACCACACAAACATGTGGACAACAAAAAACAGAAGAAAAAAAATTATGAAATGGGATCTTTAAAAAGCAGAAGGTAATGTAAATGTTTTTTACTTTAAATAAAATCTTCCTAGAAAAAAGAATTTTGGAATGTGGGGATAGATTCTGAACAGTTTGCAACTTATGGGGACAAATTTGGATTTTTTTGTAAAGTTGGAGTGACAAAAACTGCATTTTATAAAGTTGGAGTGACAAAAACTGGATTCTGTAAAGTTGGAGTGACGACAAAAGCTGCATCTTGTAAAGTTGGAGTGACAAAAGCAAGATCTGGTAAAGTGGGAGTGGGTACAAAAACTGCATTTTGTAAAGTTGGACTGACAAAAACTGGATTTTGTAAAGTGGGAGTGGGTACAAAAACTGCATTTTGTAAAGTTGGACTGACAAAAACTGGATTTTGTAAAGTTGGGGTGACAAAAACTACATTTTGTGAATTGGGAGTGACAAACTGGATTTTGTGAAGTAGGAGTGGGTACAAAAACTGGATTTTGTAAAGTTGGAATGACAAAAGCTACATTTTGTAAAGTGAGACTGGGTACAAAAACTGGATTTTGTAAAGTTGGAATGACACAAACTGGATTTTGTAAACTGGGGGGACAAAAACTGGACTTTTTACAATAGAAATGGGAATAAAAACTGTATTTTAACAAGATGGGACAAAAATGTTTTTTATTTTTTAAAACTTTGTTTCCAGGTCCTACTGGTTCTGAACAGTTCAGCTGAACGCAGAATAATGAACATGTTACAACTTCCCCCATAAGTGGGTTAACTATAACAGACTTGAGGGGCTGGTTGTAACATTTGGTAAGTGGGGGTTACAAAAACTGCATTTTGAAAAATGCCTCGTGGAAAACGAGCCTATATGTGAGTTATGAATAATGTATGAGCCGGGTCATTAGCAAGGGTCACTCAGTTCGACCAGTATGTGATGAATGAACCCACAAATCACGGAAGCCCTCAGAAAAGGGTTTTATCGGCCGCTGAAAGAGTTTGCTTCCAGGGACAGGCTGAAAAATGCTGAAATTGTTCCTTGCTAGGTTTCTTTTTCTAAGATTGCATCCTTCACACTCTCTCTGCCTTTTTCCACATCCTGTGATGTGTATCTCGCTGCGTAAGGCGAGCTTTGGCCGGTCTCTCGGTCCTGCTGAGCAGATCTTAGAAGAAACAAAGCCAGCACACCAGATCGGTGGGCAAACAATCCAGGCGAAGTCCCACCGAGCAGCAGCGTGAACCACAAGGCCGGCCGTGCGAGATAACAGCCTCATGGCGGCGAGCAAGGAAAAAAAAAATGTCACTGCACTCAGATATTACCCTAGCGCAGGCTTTCCTCTGCAGCGTTTAAGCTAAATTAGCGAGCTTGTTTGTGTGTCACATCTCCGCCATGTTCTTTAGTAAGATCATGGGTCTGAGGAAAAAAGAGCAGCAAAGCCAAAGAGAATACAAATGAGCCTCTCAGGTAAACAAGCCGGCCTGCCGCGCATGCTAACGATAGCGCTCTGACAAAAGCACTTGTCAGGATGCCCTTCCTCGGGGTATTCTTTGAACACAGATTAGTCAGATTCCTCATATCACTTCAGTCACATCCCATCCTCCGTCCCGTCCTCACGAGCCGTAACTCTTTTAAGGCCGGTAGTTGCCGCAACGAAGCAAATTAAAATGCAGCTTCGGAAATTCACATTCATCACGCTAATTCTGCGCAGCAGATCCATTCCGCCGCCGTCCTCAACTCCTCAAACGAGAAGGAATTTAAAAAGAGCTGCTAAAGTGATATAATCCAGGGCTGGCAGATGCCCATGCATTTAAATTCACTCCACAAAGCACATTAAAGCACCAATCAGGAAGCGTTCTGGACCATTTTTGGTGCTGCAACAGCAGAAGCCTTTTAACAACAACAGTCCTGAGGGATCTCCCTGCCAAAACGCTGTGGTGAAGAGGTGGAGGCGACCCAACACATCTTGATAAGTCATTTTAAAAGTATTTCAGCAAGATTAATCATTTTCTCATGTAAGCAACCTACACATCTCTGCTACACACGGAAATGTAAACTTTCTGTTTGTGAACAGTTCAGCCGAACACAGAGGGAGTGAACCTCCACATGTGGGGTTAACTGACAGACTGAAGGGGCTCGTTGTCACATTTGCTGATGCAAATGCAATCATTTCAATACAGTGATGTGTTGAAGCCTAAATACATAAAAATATCCGCATTGAAATAAATATGATTAGTCAAATACTGACAACTGGATTTCGCGAATAATGGAAATCAGCATTACAAAAAGAAAAGAAATCTGGGTCTGAGCCCCCATGAGCGTCACCAGTGGTGACAGTGGCAAGGAAAAACTCCCTAAGAGAAACTGGAAGAAACCTTGAGAGGAACCAAGACTCAGAAGGGGAACCCATCCTCCTCTGGTCGACACCGGATAGCAAACACTGTTAGTATAAAGTATTATAGCACAAAAACGGGGAAAACAAGTGGAGCAAATGATTAATTTGAATAGTTTAGTTCATGCAGCAGCAGCAGCAGCAGCAGCATCAGTGGGGTCGGGTTGTGAGGGTGAGGTTTGCACGGCGAGCAGTGGCACCCAATCAAGGCAGAAGAGGCAGCAGCATCAGACGCACAGGATGGGCAGCTGTTCAACTCGGCAAAGGAAAGAAAGGAAAAACACAGTCAGTTCTGAAGTTCTGCAAGAGGTGTGGACTTGAGTCACATGACTTGGACTCGAGTCGGACACGAGTCACGGATTTGATGACTAAAGACTCGCGCCTCGACTATGGCTTCAACACCAGTGACTCGGACTTGGAAAGGCTCGAGACTCAAGGTGGAGAGTCTGACTGAAGACAAGACTCACGCCTTGATTATTTTTCAATCTAACGTCGTCAGATGTCAGATGTAATAGTCGGCGAGGTCACAAAGAAACCTAGGGTAACTTCTAAGCAACTAAAGGCCTGTCTCTGTCATGACTTCGAGGGACAGTTGTGGGCTGGAGGTTAGGGAACCAGCCCTGTGACTGAAAGGTTGCCGGTTCGATCCCCTGAGCCGACAGTACGTGACTGAAGTACCCTTGAGCAAGGCACCTAACCCCCAACTGCTCCCCGGGCGCCGTGGATAGGGCTGCCCACTGCTCCGGGGCAGGTGTGCTCACTGCCCCCTAGTGTGTGTGTTCACTAGTGTGTGTGTGGTGTTTCACTGCTTGAATAGGTTAAATGCAGTCCCATTGTGGGACTAATAAGGGTCTCTCAATCTTAATCTAATCTAAGTCTCACAGTGGCTAATGTTAATGTTCATGAGTCCACCATCAGGAGAACACAGAACAATGATGGTGTGCATTGTTCTACCAAAGAATGTTTAAAGTAGAGTAAAGCTAATGTTTTGGAATGGCTAAAGTCAAAGTCCAGACCTTAATCCTATAGAAATGCTGTGGGTTCATTGGAGGAAACCCACCAACATTAAAAATTTGAAGCTGTTTTGTACGGAGGGGCTAAAACTCCACCAAGCCGATGTGCAGCGCTGATCAACAGTTAGCGGAAATGTTTAGCTGCAGTTATTGCTGCACAAGAGAGTCACACCAGATACTGAAAGCAAAGGTTCACATACTCACTCACAGATCTGTACTACTGGATCATTTTCCTCAATCAATAAATGACCAAGTCTAATATTTTTGTCTCATTGGTTTAATTTGGTTTTCTTTATCTGCTATTAGGACTTTCACAAACTTTCATTTACATTTACATCATTCAGCAAACGCTCTTATCCAGAGCGACTTACAAAAAGTGCTTTGTCTATCCAGAGAAAGTATCTTCGCTAGTTACCGATAGGTTAGAGAGAAAGCCGGCCCTGAGCTCAGATACTGCTAGAATCAGAAAGTCATTGACACCTAGAGAAAAAGGGACAGAGTTAAACACAGAACAGTGCAATACAATACAATACAATACATAAGTGCTGTACAATACATTACAATCAATACTAAACTCAGTGCTCATTTAAGTGCTGTATAAAGAGACGGTCTTCAGTCTGCGTTTGAAGACAGCGAGAGACTCTGCTGTTCGGACAGCCAGTGGGAGTTCGTTCCACCACCTGGGTGCCAGCACAGAGAACAGTCTTGATGCTTGCCTTCCGCGCGCTTTGAAGAATGGCGGGTCAAGCCGAGTTCGAGATTTCAAGCACCACAGTAGTTGGAAATGAAAGTTTTTGCTCATTTGCAACATTAAGGTTGCCACTCTTAATTTAACCAGTTTTTTTTTTTTTCTCTGGCAAAAATTTTAAGTCGTAAGTCTCCAGTCATTTAAGGCCGAGTTTGAGTCGAGTTGCGGGTCAGTCAACATGCAACTCGAGCGCCCATCTCTGGTTAAAACCTGGCTGCACTTTGGCCTGGCTAGCTCTCGCTGTGAGTTGTTTACATGTCTCTGAACAGCCACCAAGAGGGAGATTAAAATAACGTAGTAATGAATTCTGTGACTTATTCTCATGACCCAGTAATCAAATACACTTGCGATGATGAAATGTTACTTTTATGGTACTAAACAGTCTTCAGAGAGAAATATCTGGAGAAATCTCAGCCCAATAGATGCTAAAACGGATGCTAAAAAACATGCGTCGAAGCTGAGAGCCATTTAGAAACCTTCACGTTTAAGAGCGCTCCATATTATGCGTCCATGTTTTTGTTCATGCGAACTGAAAGGGCCTTAGCTCTGGAAGCCCCTCAGATCAGAGTGCAGTCAGGGTGAGATCTCGCACTGCTCTGCCTCTCCACGGAGACCCAGCCGAGCCGGTTCACACGCAGCCATGATGATAATAACGATGGAGACCAGAAGCTGCCACTAGCCGTGCATGAGTAACAGGCTAGCGCTGAGTAAACCACATTCATTAAACATGTGCAGGGCTATAGCTCCATTACATCATCCACCGCGAGATCAAAATAATCCCACCGTCTGGGCCTGATGGGGGGGTGGAGAACACATCCTTTCCCACCTCACCCATGCTAATCATCCCGCAGCAGCTGCCCGCTACCGCCATCTATCAAAAGTCAATCTACATACATACATTCTCGCGCATTTCCATGTCCGCCGTGCGCCCGTGAGTGATGCACATGGCTCAGGCGTTCTGATGTGTACCAACAACCGCGCAAGCACCAGCTTTTTATGACCTCCGCTGATGTGAATAATTCATTTTTAAAAATAATCATCCCTGCAAAAAAGCCTTCCCAACAAACCTGCCTATGAAATTCAATGCATGCTGGTTTCCTTTGTGCCATTTAAATAGGCCTGGTATTTATGACATCTTTAAGAAGCTGCATTAGAGTCAAAGCGTCAGACTGCACTCTTAAGAGTACCTAAAAAGGTTCTTTATAGCATGACAAACGATTTCTGGTCTGGGCGGCACAAAGTACGATGTTTTAATGAGCCAAAAAGACAAAACAATTTATAAATAAATAAAAAAGATAAGCTTTTTGTTGTGTTTTGTTACTAAAACACTTCAGTGAAGTGAATGTTATATACTGTAAAATCAAGAACCTTTGGTTTCTTCGATCAACCGATGGTTCTTTGGAGAACCGTTTCTGTAAATGAGATTGAGATTTAAACAACATCTACTTGATGTAAAGGATCTAGGAAGTAGCTTTAGATTAAAAAGGGAAACTTAACATTATCTGAAGACTAATTAAACCTTTAAAAAAGTTTCTAAAAGGGTTCTAGAGGGAACTCAAAGAACTCTTTGTGGCACCTTTTTATTAAGAGCTTAGTGCCTATCTAGGGTGTGTTGCTTATGAAAGGCCTTCGTTCGAAATTGAAATTAATTTCATGGTAATATCTTCAACAGCATAACTTTTCCATGGTGTTGTCATATTTATTTCGATATGTAAAAAAAAAAAAGATCTAACAAATGTATAGATGTTTAATTTTGTACCACAAACTACAATTTTAAACAAACAAACACAATAAGTTGTGTTTCCATAGCGATGTGACTTGCATTCTGAACATGTTTTAGAAAGTTTTGCAGTGCATCCAACAATAAAGGCAGCATGGAGCTCATTTTGCACAGTGACAGGAAACATTACAGCTCACAGAAAGCTCAGATTCCACATGCTGGTCCCTTTTACTGACCAACATGGACATGCACGCTCGTCAACTACTCTGGGGGTGGAGTTTAACAGTGGGAAACCCTCAGGGCCTTCTAGGTCTTCAGAATCATCATGCTTGTTATATTTAAACTCAAGTATTGCAGTAATACTCTTATTTCATTCTTAAGTCTTGGTTTGAAACAAAAGGATTCTCTGCTATATCTAGAACATAAGGTATTAGGAACATTTGGGTACTGGGAAAATAAGGTGTTGTGAACATAGGGTACTGAGAACATGGGGTACTGGGAACATAGAGTACTGGAAACAGGGGGAATTGGAAACAGGGCACTGAGAACATAAGATATTGGGAACAAAGTGTACTGGGAACATAAGGTACTGGGAACAAATGGTACTGAGAACATAGGGCACCAGGAACATGAGGTATTGAGAACAGGGTACTAAGAACATAGGGTACTGGGAACATAGGGTACTGGGAACATGAGGTATTGAGAACAGGGTACTGGGAACATGAGGTATTGGGAACATAGGGTACTGGGAACATAAGGTATTGGGAACATAAGGTATTGGGAACATATGGTACTGGGAACATAAGGTACTGGGAACATAAGGTATTGGGAACATAGGGTACTGGGAACATAAGGTATTGGGAACATAGGGTACTGGGAACATGAGGTATTGAGAACAGGGTACTGAGAACATAAGGTACTGGGAACATAAGGTACTGGGAACATAAGGTACTGGGAACATAGGGTACTGGGAACATAGGGTACTGGGAACATAAGGTACTGGGAACATAGGGTACTGGGAACATAAGGTATTGGGAACATTGGGTACTGGGAACATGAGGTATTGAGAACAGGGCACTGAGAACATAGGGTACTGGGAACATAAGGTATTGGGAACATAGGGTACTGGGAACATAAGGTATTGGGAACATAGGGTACTGGGAACATAAGGTATTGGGAACATAGGGTACTGGGAACATAAGGTACTGGGAACATAGGGTACTGGGAACATAAGGTATTGGGAACATAGGGTACTGGGAACATAAGGTATTGGGAACATAGGGTACTGGGAACATAAGGTTTTGGGAACATAGGGTACTGGGAACATAAGGTTTTGGGAACATAGGGTACTGGGAACATAAGGTTTTGGGAACATAGGGTACTGGGAATATGGTAACAGTGCACAGGAATCACAGGGCTGGGAATGTTCATATAGGGTTTGTAAGCAGGAGAGCTGATGTGTTTATTGATAAATGGTCAGACTTTTGCTCCACACGTTGGTAAAGATCTAAGACTGTCTTGTAGCTGCGTGAGCAGGGTTAGCTCTGCTAGCCTGGTGCTAACTCAGCACTTTGAAGAGCGTTGAGGGGACGGGCTCACTTTGATCTGCTGATGCTTCATCAATAGATGCCATTTTGTTGGCGTTGTACGGCGAGAGGGGGCGGATTGAACTCCGCAACTTTGACAAAGATGAGATTTGACTCTTTTTAAGAAGGCAATTTAAATGGAGATGGAGCTCATGTCTGAAAGAAAGAATGAATTTACTTCTCTTTCTTTTTTTCTTCCCCAAAATTGATCCCATTTTTTCTACACTGATTCCTTTTAGGCTCCGTCCGGCCTTTTCGGCTTTTTTATAACAGAGCGCTGTATCTTGATGTCTGACAGCGGTGAGAAGGCTCAGGTGCGAGTCCAATTGTTTCGCCCCCTCCTGCGATAGGGAGGAATTTTTCCAGGTGTTGCTGTTGCCGTTGGCGATGTTTTACTTTGTCCTGCTGCTTCTACAGTGGAGCTGCAGGGCGAGCCACACAGAGACGCTGCATATTCGCCTCCGTGATGGAGGAAGTAAACAGTAGAGGCAGCCGCTGACAGCTGTAATCTGTTAGAGCCTTTGGTCAGCAGCGGTCAGTTTCACTGACGGAGAAAAGGCCTCGCTGTTTTATCAACAAACAACCACACAAACACAGCCGCACGACTGCAGCTACTGTCACATTACAAGCTTTTTCTCTGAGTTTTTGCTTAGAGGTTTTATTTGTTTTCTTCTACAAACTGTAACTGTGCTGCAATTTAATGTATTTAATTTCATTTCATTTTAATATGCGATATAATTATTACATTTAATATAAACAATGTGGTGACACTGAACATATAGTTAAATAATATGTTATTAAAAGTAGCTAGTTGATATAATGTAATCAACTTTTTCAACATTCAATATAAAGAACATTTTTAGATTCTAAAATTTGATTGTCTTAAATAATAAATCACTGCTGTATAAAACACATTAGGATTTTTGTAAAAGGAAAGGTACTACATTATTATTATTATTATTATTATTATTATTATTATTATTAGTGGTAGGATTAACAGTAGTATTTGTATCATGTCTTATACTACTTGCTAATGACACCTATACCTGTCATTAGTGTGAACACACTTGAACACTGGAATGACAGAATGTGGGTGAAAATGACAAAATCACAGTGGAAAAATGTTTAAAAATGACAAAAACATGACTGGAACACGTGACTGAAGTACTAATCAGACTGGAACACGTGACTGAAAATATCAAAAACACAGCTGGAAAATGACTAAATATCAAAACATGGCTGGGACGTTTGACTTAAATGAGAAACACAGCTAGCACACGTGACTGAAAATGACAAATACACAGCTGGAACACGTGACTGAAAATGACAAATACACAGCTGGAACACGTGACTGAAAATGACAAATACACAGCTGGAACATGTGACTGAAAACGACAAATACACAGCTGGACCACGTGACTGAAAACGACAAATACACAGCTGGAACATGTGACTGAAAACGACAAATACACAGCTGGAACATGTGACTGAAAACGACAAATACACAGCTGGAACATGTGACTGAAAACGACAAATACACAGCTGGACCACGTGACTGCAAATCACAAATACACAGCTGGACCACGTGACATGAAAACAACCAAAACACGACTAGAAAACAAACAAACCAAAAAAAAAAAATCAAACAACAAACTGCTCTTGTCCTTTTTGTCCTTTATGTCCTTTATGTCCTTTTTTTTGCTACTGGAGCTGTGAAACGTCAGCTGGAGGGAAGCCGCCACAGAACTCATACAGCTGTGTTTGTTCATTTGTCCAGCTGTTTTATTAATTCTAACCAGCTGGTTTCTGCACTTTGTGCTAGGATTCCCAAACCTAACGATTAAAAACGAGAACTCTCCGCCACAAGAACGTCTGCACAGATGAGCTCAGTGTCTTGTGTTCTGTGTGGTTTTAATCCTGCAGCAGCTAAACGTCCCTGGCAGTGTCAGACTTCCCTTACGTTATCGTGAATATGGAGGCATTGTCCTCACAAAGAGATTAAAACAACGTCAACACACACAAACAAACAAACAAAGCATTTCAGAGATGTAGAAAGTGTCGCTGAGCAGCCTATCAGCGCAGCAGCGGGGTGCTGTTCTTTTCATTTAACGGCCGTGCGAATCACACTGGCCTTTTCACTTTATTAAATCTGTACAAAAACGCGCTCGGCTTCAAAAACACGGCACAAAAGCAGCGGATTACGATTAGATAACATTACATATCATAGGCACGTTCGGACATATTACCATATAAATAAGAATCTTTTTGATAATATGTTCAGTTACTTTGTGTGACATTCATATCTGTTTAGTGTTATTGCAAAGTTTTGACTTTAGTTTTGCTGAAGAAAACAGTACTGATTGCCTAAAGCTCATACCCGAGCACAGCAGCAGAAGCAATGATGAATAATTACACAGAATAAAGACACAGTGGAACGCGCTGCGGCCTATTTTGTCAGGCATTGCTTTAAAATGTGTGGAAATATGCTGGTAAACTAAATTAACCCCTAACGAAGATATCCATTTGTACAACCCCAGTTCCAAAAAGGTTGGAACGCTGTGCAGAATGTAAATAAAAATAGAATGCAATGATGTGCAAATCATGTAAACCATATTTTTGAAGGAAAATACTACAAAGACAATGTATAAAATGTTGAAACTGAGAAATGTTATTGTTTTTTGAAAAATATTTGCCCATTTTGAATTTGATGCCAACAACAGGTTCCAAAAAAGTTGGGACAGGGGCAACAAAAGGCTGGTAAAGTTGTGTAATGCTAAAAAAACGCCTGGTGGTTGATTGGCAACAGGTCAGTAACATGATTGGGTATAAATAACCATCTCAGAGAGGCGGAGTCTTTCAGAAGTAAAGATGAGGAGGGGTTCACCACTCTGTGAAAGACTGCACCATCAAATAGAGCAACAATTCAAGAAAAACGTTTCTCAACATAAAATAGCAAAGAACTACTGCTTTTCATCATCTACAGTACATAATAACATTAAAAGAATCAGAGAATCTGGAGAAATCTCTGTATGAAAGGGACAAGACCAAAAACCAGTATTTGCTGGCCGTGATCTTTGGGCCCTCAGACAGCACTGCATTAAAAACAGACATGATTCTGTAGTGGAAATCACTGCATGGGCTCAGAAACACTTCTGAAAACCACTGTCTGTGAAAACAGTTTATCACTGCAGCCACAAATGCAAGTTAAAACTTTAAAATGCAAAGAAGAAACCAAATATAAACAGGGTCCAGAAACACTGCCACCTTCTCTGGGCCCAAGCTCATTCAAAATAGCCTGAGTAGGAGTGGAAAAGTGTCCTGTGGTCCGACGAATCAACATTTGAAATTCTTTTTGGAAATCATGGACACTGTGTCCTCCGGGCTAAAGACCACTCAGCTAGTTAGTTATCAGTGCACAGTTCAAAAGCCAGTATTCAGGATGGTATAGGGGGCATTAGTGCACATGGCATGGGTGACGTGTTCATCTGTGAAGGCATAATTAATGCTGAATGATATATACATGTTTTGGCAACATATGCTGCCATCCAGACGACGTCTTTTTCAGGAAAGGCCTTGCTTATTTCAGCAAAACGATGCCAAACCACATTCTGCATGTATTACAGCTGCATGGCTTACAGAGTGTTGTTAAAAGAAGAGGTGATGAGACACAGTGGTAAACAGGCCCCCGTCCCAACTTTTTTGGAACGTGTCGTTGGCATCAAATTCAAAACGGGCATATATTTTTCAAAAAAACAATAAGATTTCTCAGTTTCAACATTTGATATGTTGTCTTTGTAGTATTTTCAATGAAATATAGGGTTTAAATGATTTGCACATCATTGCATTCTTTTTTTATTTATGTTTTGCACAGCGTTCCAACTTTTTTGGAAATGGGGTTGTAAATTAACCCCTAATGAAGATATCCATTGGTTAATAATACATTGAGAACTCAACAACCAGCCAGACTGAAATATAACACTAGCAGTGATTCTGTGATTTCCACTCCTGCTGCCTGTATTATATCAGCAAAATTCCAATTAAATCCATACAGCAGGAATGGATTAACATGGCATACGTGTTATTTCACACAAATGAAGTACGAGATCAATACGGCAGTCAGCATCAAAGGTGTGTGTGACATTTTGAACATGATTTATCTTTCAACACCAGCAAATAATCTCCAGCCAGCTGCTTTTAGGATTAATTAGTTTGTCCCTAGGCAACGTTTACCGCTAGCTCAAGACCTTTCGCCACATTTGGGAAGGAAGACACAACTGGACTGACTCTAAACACACATCTGTTCATGGTAGAGCTTTATATAAGAAACACTTATTGGGGGTTTGATGTCTTGGTTTTTGTGCAGTAAAGCCCAAAAAAGGATTTATTCACTATGCATTAAATGGAAGTTCCACCAATTCCTCAAAGTTTCTGCCTAATTGAGTGTGTGAGGGGTAAACAGAGTGTTTCAGAGTGGTTTGGTGTGAAGTGGTTCAGATTTCCTTACAGTGGTGGTGATAGGAACCAGGGGTCGCCATGACTACAACAGAAATATAGACATTTTATTTACTAAAAACTTTAGAAACTAAAAATTTTTCCAACTTGAATTTTATTAGCTAACAAAAAGCAATAAAATGAGCATTACTTTAGAATATGGGATGCAAACTGATTATAACTCTTTGAACTTTATGAACTAAAACACATCTTATAGAATAAATACATCAATGTACCTTAATAAATGCATTAATTTACCTCAATAAATGTATTAATTTACCTCAATAAATATATTAATTTACCTCAATAAATGTATTAATTTACCTCAATAAAAGCTCCTTAATCAACAAATCCCTCAAACTTCCTCTTGGAGGTGTTTAATGAGGAGCTAACGAGCAGCACAGCAGAGCAGCTGTTGACCGCGTCTCACTGGCTGATCTAAAGCTGCGTCCCAAACCACACAGTTCTGTACCTTACCTACTACACTAATGAGTGCACTTCTAATTGGATATGGACTATTTTGCATGATATTTAGTGAGCTAGTTAATTAATTTAACACAATAAATGCATCAATGTACCTCAATAAATGTACTAATTTACCTCAACAAATACATTATTTAACACAATAAATACATTAATTTACCCCAATAAATGTTCCTGAATCAACAAACCCCTTCAAACTTCCTCTTGGAGGTGTTTAATGAGCAGCTAACGAGCAGCACAGCACAGCAGCTGTTGATCGTGTCTCACTGGCTGATCTAACACCGCGTCCCAAACCACACACTTCTGTACTTCACCTACTGCACTAATGAGTGCACTTCTAATAGGATATGGAGTATTTTGCACAATATTTAGTGAGCTAGTATGCGATTTGGGACGGTGTCCTAGTAACATATTAGTATTTGTTGTCACTACAGCAACAAATCAAATAAAATCAAGTCTATGCACTCAAATATATCAGTTAATATGCATTAAAAATGAGATTTAAAAATGGATAAACATGTTTTGCTGCTTTTGCTTTATCAGTTATGGCTTTATCTAATTTCAAACAGTCACAGCGCTGCTGAGTGAACTTACCTACCAAAATGGTGGCAGCTCGACTGTGGTGTTATTGGAATACTGTCAATATTTGTTAAATATCTCTCAAATCAGTATCAGTATTGGTACAAAATTCTGCTGTATCAGTGCAGAGCTGCCAGCGCTATCCACCCGGAAATAGGTTCTTTGTTGTTTTGATGCAACATTAATTTGTCCTATATGTTTTTTGAGCAAATTGAGTCTAGAACCTTTTCTGCTAAGAGTGTAAAGATGCAGCAGAAAGAGTTTAAACGATGACGTGTTCCTACATTCCTCCAAAGGGTTTAATGAGGTAGATTTCCATGTAAAAGACATTTTCAGGTGCGGATTGTTGCGTCTAGAAACTCCTCTTGTTTTGAACTGCTGTGAAAGGCTGATATTTCCTATCGGGGATCAATAACTCGGTGATTTTCTCAGGCCTCTTCTCTGCTGCTCTGCGAATGAGCAAACCCACTAGGTTGGAAAATGACATATGAAGGTGAGGCCTGTGTTTTGTGTTTTGGGCTCGATTCAAAAGAGGCAGATTTACACTTATTTGATTGCCTTTCAATAGCTGATGGGTTTCTGCCCATGGTCCAATGAACTGGTCAGAATCGAAAGTGCACGCAATCCTTTTCACGGCGAACTCTTCAGGCAGCCCCTTTTCAATCAACAGGCTGATGGGGTGGTGAGGTGGGTGGGTGCTGGCAGGGGACTGGTGAAACTTATAGATGAATGAAAGGCAGAGGATTTCAGAGGCAGCTGTTCAAATCAGGGAGAGAGAGAGAGAGAGAGAGAGAGAGAGAGAGAGATGAGGGCCAGCAGAATTACAGCAGTCTCATCTAAAACACACACCGGTCAGGCATTACATTCTGACCACCTCCTTGTTTCTACGCTCATTGTCCACTTTATCAGCTCCACTTACTATATAGGTGCACTTTGTAGTTCTACAGTTACAGACTGTAGTCCATCTGTTTCTCTGATACTTTGTTAGCCCCCTTTTACCCTGTTCTTCAGTGGTCAGGACCCCCATGGACCCTCACAGAGCAGGTACTATTTGGGTGGTGGATCATTCTCAGCACTGCAGTAACACTGACATGGTGGTTGTGTGTTAGTGTGTGTTGCGCTGGTCTGAGTGGATCAGACACAGCAGAGCTGCTGGAGTTTTTAAACACCTCAGTGTCACTGCTGGACTGAGAATAGTCCACCAACCAAAAATATCCAGCCAACAGCGTCCTGTGGGCAGCGTCCTGTGACCACTGATGAAGGACTAGAGGATGACCAACACAAACTGTGCAGCAGCAGATGAGCTATCGTCTCTGGCTTTACATCTACAAGGTGGACTGACAAGGTAGGAGTGTCTAATAGAGTGGACAGTGAGTGGACACAGTGTTTAAAAACTCCAGCAGCACTGCTGTGTCTGATCCACTCGCACCAGCACAACACACACTAACACACCACTTAACATGTGGGTAGAGACCCCCGCTCTACGGCAAGGCAAGTTTTTTTTATATAGCACACTTCATAGACAATGATGACTCGGTGTGCTTTAGATGAATAAATAAAAAAATAAAGGAAAAATAAAGACAAAGTGCTTAAGAGTAAAAAACAATTTGACAAAATCTTTAAAAAATACAATTAAAAGTACATAAAGTAGAATAAAAAGGGAATAAAATACTTGTGTTATTAAAATGAGCTTATTAAGACTGAAGTGCAGTAAGAATAGAGTGCTAATTATAGAGATACATAATTTAACAAGTTTGCTGTCAAATCATTATTTAAGACCTGCTCTTCATGCCGATGGTCTGATGAACATGAATCTGAGTTTTGAGCATAAATATGCAGAAATCATCGGCTCAGAGCCGCTCACTGATGAACGAAACCTTTACAGATGTAGTTTAATCGACCTCTCCAGGCTCCGCCCACAAACGTGTTCTCAATCAAAAATCTGATGAATAAGTGAAGCAGAAAGTTCACCGGCTTCAGCTGTTCAAGCGTTAGAGAGCTAATGTCGCCTGGAACCACTAAGACACAGGATCTCAAACTTTCTCATCGGAAGCTCCTTTAGCTTTTTTGAGAATTTGGGTCCCTGAACTAAAACAGTCGTGCCAATATGCAAACAACTGCAGTGCATGTATAAAGAAAATCAGGTCAAATCATCCAGTTTCTCATTAGGTCGAATGAATAACGGGCTCTAAATGTAGGTATTGTGATATAAACTGAGTTTGTTCTACAGTTTCTCATTAGTCTGAATGAATAACCGGCTCTAAATGTAGGTATTGTGATATAAACTGAGCCTGTTCTACAGTTTCTCATTAGGCTGAATGAATAACTGACTCTAAATGTAGGTATTGTGATATACACTGAGTCTGTTCTACAGTTTCTCATTAGGCTGAATGAATAACTGACTCTAAATGTAGGTATTGTGATATAAACTGAGTCTGTTCTACAGTTTCTCATTAAGCTGAATGAATAACCGACTCTAAATGTAGGTATTGTGATATAAACTGAGTCTGTTCTACAGTTTCTCATTAGGCTGAATGAATAACTGACTCTAAATGTAGGTATTGTGATATAAACTGAGTCTGTTCTACAGTTTCTCATTAGGCTGAATGAATAACTGACTCTAAATGTAGGTATTGTGATATAAACTGAGTCTGTTCTACAGTTTCTCATTAGGCTGAATGAATAACTGACTCTAAATGTAGGTATTGTGATATAAACTGAGTCTGTTCTACAGTTTCTCATTAGGTTGAATGAATAACTGACTCTAAATGTATGTATTGTGATATAAACTGAGTCTGTTCTACAGTTTCTCATTAGGCTGAATGAATAACTGACTCTAAATGTATGTATTGTGATATAAACGGTGCCATATTTGTCTTGGGCGTAGCTATGAGAGTATATCATGTCTGTGTTGTGTGTTCTGCTCCAGCCGTTGATTGTGGGTCTAATGCAGTGAAGTGTTGTAGTTAACCTTGTGGAAAAACGCTGGTGTCAGATTAGTGCGGGGGGGCGTGTATGCGTGACTGACGGCTCTGCGTGTGTTCAGTGTTGGTAATCAATCACAGAGTGGAATCCATCAACAAATCCACCACTTGTTCATTTTAGGGCTTCATCAATAAAGTGCAGCAGATAAGTGAGGTTAAATGATTGTTCTTCAGATGACCTCGGCCACCAGCCTAGAGACCAGCGTTTAACGATCAATACACTGATTATTGGATCGCACTGTGCAATTACAGCCACAGTTCACTCTGTTTATGGATATCCTGACCTGACTTTTCTGAATGTCGACAACAGCAGTGCTTTGGTGCTTCAGCAGCAGCTTAATCGTTAGCACTGATGATGGAGGAGATAAAATTATAAGTACAAAATAAATGTCATTTTAGTTTTTAGTATTTAGTGCTTTTAGTGTTTTATTTAAAATTATACTAATAGTACTGAACCGAGACAGAGAGAGAGAGAGAGAGAGAGAGAGAGAGAGAGTGAGAGAGAGATTGATGGATGGAGAGATGGAGGGACAGAGAGAAAGAGCCAGAAATAAGAGAAAAAAAAAGAGAATGAGAGAGAGACAAGAGTGAATGAGAGAGGTAGAGAGATGAAAGAGTGAGAGTGAGAGAGAGAGAGTGAGAGAGAGAGAGAGAGAGAGAGAGAGAGAGAGAGAGAGAGAAGGAGAGATGGAAGAAGAGAGAGAAAAAGAGATGGCGGAAGAGAGAGAGAGAGAAATGAGAGGACGAGAGAGAAAAAGAGAGATGGAGAAAGAGAAAAAGAAATGAGAGGAAGAGAGAGAAAAACAGAGATGGAGGAAGAGAGAAAGAGAGAAATGAGAGGACAAGAGAGAAAAAGAGAGATGGAGAAAGAGAAAAAGAAATGAGAGGAAGAGAGAGAAAAACAGAGATGGAGGAAGAGAAAAAGACATGAGAGGAAGAGAGAGAACAAGAGAGCTGGAGAAAGAGAAAAAGAAATGAGAGGAAGAGAGAGAAAAAGAGAGACAAAGGGAGAGAGAGAGAGAGAGAGAGAAATGAGAGGACGAGAGAGAAAAAGAGAGATGGAGGAAGAGAGAAAGAGAAAGAGATGGAGGGAGGGAGGGAGGGAGAGAGAAAGGAGAAAGAGAAAGAAATGAGAAGAAAAGAGAGAGAGGAGAGAAAGAGAGGGAGATTGAGATGAGAGAGAAAGAGAGATAGAGGGAGTTAGAGAGACGAAAGAGAGTGAGTGAGAGAGCAAAGAGAGAGACAGAAAATAAGAGGGAGAGAGAGATGGAGAGATGGAGGGACAGACAGAGAGAAAGAGCCAGAAATAAGAGAAGAAAAAGGAGAACGGGAGAGAGATGAGAGTGACTGAGAGAGATAGAGAGACAAGAGAGTGAGAGAGAGAGAGAGAGAAAGAGAGATGGAGAAAGAGAGAGAAAGAAAGACATGAGAGGAAGAGAGAGAAAAAAAAATGAGAGGAAGAGAGAAAGATAAGGGAAAGAGAGACTAAGAGGGAGATAGCGATGAGAGAGAGAGAGACGAGACAGTGAATGAGAGAGACGAGAGAGTGAGTGAGAGAGAGAGAGAAAGAGAGGGAGATTGAGATGAGAAAGAGAAAGAGATAGAGGGAGACAGAGAGATGAGAGTGAGTGAGAGAGCTAAGAGAGAGACAGAAATGAGAGGGAGAGAGAGATAGATGAGAGATGTAGAGAGAGAGAGAGACGAGACAGTGAGTGAGAGAGACGAGACAGTGAGTGAGAGAGACGAGAGAGTGAGTGAGAGAGAGAGAAATGAGAGAAAGAGAGGGAGATTGAGATGAGAGAGAGAAAGAGATAGAGGGAGACAGAGAGACGAGAGAGTGAGTGAGAGAGAGAAACAGATAGAGGGAGACAGAGATGAGAGAGTGAGTGAGAGAGCTAAGAGAGAGACAGAAATGAGAGGGAGAGAGAGACAGATGAGAGATGTAGAGAGAGAGTTTTTGTTAGCATAGATAATAATTAGTGTAATAATAATTACTGTAATACAGAGAAACAAACGCCTTTATCAGAGAAAACACAGCGTAAACAGCCTGGAGTCTGAGACACGATGTAATTCAGGGCTTTTCACACTTCTGTACTTATTTATTTATTTATTTATTTAATTAATTAATTATATAATATCATATTCTCCCATTATTGTTTTAATGTGCTGTTAACGCTGCTGTGCTGGTGAACTGAAGGCTGCTGGTGCTGCTGGTCTGAAGATCTGCTGAAGCTGCTCATTAGTGATTCTCTGCACTCAGTGAATTATTAATATTCTAATTTATGACGATGTATTGAAACACGAGTGTGTGTGTGTGTGTGTGTGTGTGTGTGTGTGTGTGTGTGTGTGTGTGTGTGTCACCTTCAGAAAGAGAGTGATTGTTTTTTCTTTGTTTCTCTCTTTCACTTCCTGTCTCTAACAAGGTGTTTGGGGAACCATGATGGTGTCATAAAGGGCATTGTGGGTAATGAAACCAGATTCGTGCTTGTGTGCAAAGAGAGAAAGGGGAGAGATAGAGGGGTTAAAGGGGTGAGGAAAAGAGCGAGAGCAATAGAGACAGACAGACAGAAAGAAAGACAGTAAAGAGATAAAGGGTGAGAGACAGAAGGGGAGAGAGAGAAAGAGAAGGAAAGAAAGGGACAGATAGAAAAGGAAAGAGAGATGTAGAGATGTAGTTAGAGAGAGAGAGTGAGAAGGGGAAAGAGAGAGAACAAAAGAGGGAGAGAGTGTAATATATAATGTACAAATAGAGAGAGAGAGAGAGACCTTTAATCCAGTTTCTGGTCCTGATTTTGTGTCCAGTGGTGGAAATGAAGCCCTTATAGGACAGTCTGTCCACTCGGCGGCCATCTTTCCATCATTGCTGGGCAGTTATTTCCAGTCATACAAGACCAGACTCCTCTCTACGACGTGTTTTAGGGCCACTGTTAATAAAAATAATAATAGATGTCGAGAAATAAGTTTTATTTTTCTATATTTCTGCATAAATTTGACCTAAAACGTCATCAGATTTTCACACAAGTCCTAATAGTAGACAAAGGGTACCAAAAATATGTGAACCTTTGCTTTTAGTAAACTGTTGATTAGTCCTTCGTACAAAACAGCTTCAGCTCTGTTATGTTGGTGGCTTTCTTCCTATGAACTGCTGCTTCAGGTCCTTCCGCAGCTTTTCTACAGGATTAAGGCCTCATTAACTTTACTCTTCTTTAAACGTTCTTTGGTAGAGCGACTTGTGTGCTTAGGGTCATTGTCTTGCTGCATGACCCACATTCTCTCACTGTATGTAATACTTTTTACAACAGGTATGTCACAAAGCAGCTTTACAGAAGAATCCAGGTTAGCTTTTGCTTGGTGGTTAGCTTTCATTTGCTGGTCAGCTTTCCCTCTGCAGGTTTCTCTGATTTAAACACAGAGAGACTGCAGGGGGCAGTTTAGTTAAAGCCGTGTGGGCGAGAAAAAACCATCCGCCTATAATTGGTGCGGCCACTGCTGTCGACCAGAGGAGGATGGGTTCCCCTTCTGAGTCTTGGTTCTTCTCAAGGTTTCTTCCTGTTTATCTTAGGGAGTTTTTCCTTGCCACTGTCGCCACTGGCGACGCTTATGGGGGCTCGGACCCGGATTTTCTTCTGTAATGCTGATTTCCTTGTAAAGCTGCTTTGTGACAACACCTGTTGTAAAAAGCGCTATATAAATAAACTTTGCTTGCTTGCTTATGTATGCGTGATGTGGGATTAGGACCGCCCACTTTACACTGAGAGAGGAGAATGTCGGCAAAATACAATGACCATTAATTGGGTATTGTAAAGTTATTCAGAGGACATACTTTGTACATGTACAGCCCTGTGAAAAGAAAATGGGCCAGAATATTTGGTCTCACATTGAACACAAATTAGCTCAGCAGTGTTTTTCAGCTGTTTGAAGCCGTCAATGCTGAGTGGATCAATACTGACTTCTCTTTCTGTAAAAGACTGTCTGCACATTTACACACTAAACTACAACACTTAAAGGAATTAAAGTGAAATGTTCTCCTCTATTAGGTTACTTTATCTGATTTGTTGTTAAGACCATTAAAAGCATAATTGCCATTTTGGGCTTGGCCCATTGTGTTTGCATCGCATAAGATATTATTTGGTGCTTAGGCATGACCGTAATAATAATAATCAAATCAATAACCATATGGATAAAAATGTACCATTTTTAAGTATTTATCATGTTAAATTCAGACTTTTCATGACATTTTTTGTTACAACAATAAAAATGGAAGTGCGGTTAAATCCTTTCAGCAACTGACAGAAATAGCAACCCAGAAATGTGAAAGGCATCTAAAGGAGGTGCTTAAAAAAGTGTGGATGAGTGCAGATGCGAGCTCCCTCAGTCCTCTCTGAAGACCCCTGCCAAAAAGAAGCAGTACACCAGTAGTAGTACTATAGTATACTAATAGTAAAAGTGTTTAGAACCATAGATTGTACATGTTACATGTTTATTCAGTGTGTTTTATATATAAGTACACCTAAAATATACTTATCTGTATTTTTCAAAAGTGAGCCTGAGCTGAACTTCATGTCCTGCCTGAGCTGACGCTATGCGGCCGTCTGCCTCCTCACATGACTTTGAAATGTGACTCAGTGGACGTATGGTTCGGTCTCCCAGTGTCTCGGTGTCCTTCACTTGGAAAAGACTTTACTTTTTGACCGCAGGCTCAGCCGCCGGTCTCTCCGCGGGTCTCTGACTCCCAGGCTGGACCGCGCCGGCCGCTCTGATGTCATTTATCCTACTTACCGCAGCGCCAGAGCCGCAGACTGAAGCCTTCGTCACTGCGTAAACACAGTTCCACACGACTGTGGGCTCATCAATAAATACTTAATGACATTTTCAGACTGTTTCTGCCTCTGTGATCCACCGAGCAACAGGACCTCCCAGAGAGAGAGAGAGAGAGAGAGAGAGAGAGAGAGAGAGAGAGAGGTGGGGGGTGGAGAAAGAGGAGGAGAGAAAGTGAGTGAGATTGAGAAAGAGGAGAATAAGAGAGAAGAACGGTAGAGAGAGATAGAGAAAGTGACTAAAAAAAGAAAGAAAGAGAGAGGGGAAAGAGAAAGGAAGAGCGAGAGAGCAGAGAGAGAGAAAGAGTGAGATGGAGAAAGAGAGAGAGAAAGGGTGGAGAGAGATGGAGAGACAGAATGAGAGAGAGGTGAGATGGTGAAAGAGGAAAAAGAGAGAGAAAGAGTATAGCGAGATAGAAAGAAAGAGAGAGAGAGCATGGAGAGAGATAGAAAGAGAGAGAGGGGGAGAGAAAGTGACTAAGAAAGAAATCAAGACAAAGAGAGGAAGAGTGACAGAGTGAAGAAAGAGAGGGTGAGATGGAGAAAGGAAAAAGAGATAGAAAGAGAGAGAGAAAGTGAGTAAGGGAGAGAACGTGGAGAGAGGTACAAAGACTGAGAGAAAGGTGGAGAGAGATGGGAAGAGAGAGAGGGAGAGAGAGAGAAAGTGAGAGAGAGTGAAGGGAGGGAAAAAGGATGAGAGAGAGTGAAGAGAGAGAGAGGGTGAGATGGAGAAAGAGAGGAAGATAGAAAGTGAGTGAGATTGAGAAAGAGGGAGAGGGTGGAGAGAAAAAAAGAGAGAGAAAGTGAGTAAGAGAGAGTGAAGGGTGGACAGAGATAGAGAAAAAAGGAAAGAAAGTCTGAGAAAAACAGAAGAGGAAGAGTGAGTGAGAAAGAGAGAGAAAGAGGGTGAGATGGAGAAGGAGAGGAAGAGAAAAGTGAGATTAAAAGAGTGAGTGAGAGAGAGAGAGAGAGAGAGAGGGAGAGAGAGAGAGAGAGCTCTAATTCTTCTACATTCTTCTAGTTCTACAGTTACTGACTGTAGTCCATCTATTTCTCCGCATCCTTTGGTAGATCATTCTCAGCACTGCAGTAACACTGACGTGGTGGTGGTGTGTTAGTGTGTGTTGTGCTGGTACGAGTGGATCAGACACAGCAGTGCTGCTGGAGTTTTTAAACACTGTGTCCACTCACTGTCCACTCTATTAGACACTCCTACCTTGTCAGTCCACCTTGTAGATGTAAAGTCAGAGACGATAGCTCATCTGCTGCTGCACAGTTTGTGTTGGTCATCCTCTAGTCCTTCATCAGTGGTCACAGGACGCTGCCCACAGGACGCTGTTGGCTGGATATTTTGGTTGGTGGACTATTCTCAGTCCAGCAGTGACACTGAGGTGTTTAAAAACTCCAGCAGCACTGCTGTGTCTGATCCACTCAGACCAGCGCAACACACACTAACACACCACCACCACGTCAGTGTTACTGCAGTGCTGAGAATGATCCACCACCCAAATAGTACCTGCTCTGTGAGGGTCCATGGGGGTCCTGACCAAAGTATGCAGAAATAGATGTATATATAGAAGTAGAATTATAATATAACATTTTATATATAATATATATTATGTCAATACAGTCTTACTTACTATGTGATCTATAGTCACATAGTAAGACTGTATAGATATCTATGGACAGTTTTCACTCCCAATTCAATACAATATACAGTTTCATGTAGAGACTTTTATTTTCATTTCGTTTTTATTTATTTCTTTTCAAAATGTCTATTAAGTACAAATTATTCATTTTTTAGCTTAAAACCTACAGTATTGTGCGAACAGGACACTTTTAAACCTTACATCTCCGTGTTTTTGTGGTTTTACTTGTAAAATCTCCAAATACAAACACAGTAAAAAGGTAACAAGACTTTCTTATTGTTGATGAATGCACACTGATTGCTCTTCAAGGGTTCTTTGGTAAAGATAAATGGTTTTATAGAATCATGAACACTCAAAAGGACCATTTGGCTGCTTAAATAGTTCATTTTATGTTGGAATGGTTCTCCAGATTGATGGAGAATATGTTGTATATGTAAAGTTCTTTATAGAACCTTTTTGAAAATGCTTCTGTATCACAGAAATGAGTTCTGCTCCTGTTATAATATTGACGTCGTAACTGTAGCACATCCTTTTGGTGCTACACAGAACCATATACATCATTTGCATGAGTCTGATCTCGCTGCTTGTTTCATAATGAGCTAAAACAGGCGTGGAACGTGTGCGTGTCTGTAGAGCGGCTCTGTTCCTGCTGACGGCTCTAGCACATATGCATGCAGAGTGGCAGGCCATTACATAACCGCACAGATTAAATAAGTGCAGAGCCCAAAGATGATTGGACGCCTTTATGACGGAGCTGAACTAAGCCAAAAAACAGGGGGCTTTCATTCCTCTCCAGCTTTGCCCCCGGTGAGAACGCCGTTAAAAACACTGCGATGTGGGCGAGCGATGTAAAACCTGGTCTTTAGAGGATCTCGCATTCAAATATTGACGAAATAAATAAATAAATACAGCTAATGTGTCCAAAAGTTTGTAGACGCCAGCTCCTCTGCCGTTTCTCCTGGTATTAATAGAGCCTTTGCCCCCCTTTGTTGCAGTAACAACCTCTACTCTTCTAGGAAGGCTTATTTGGAACATTGCTGTGAGGATTTGATTGAGGATCAGGGGCCAGTTGCACCAGATATGCGCAAATTCAAACATATAGCCAGACAAATAACCTCAGTGTAAAACCCAGCAGGTCCCATTTCCCACTGTAGCTATTAAAAAAGTAGGTAACAAGAATGTCTTGGACTATACTTTGAGTCAGCAAACCTATAAGCAATACAACCATGGTGATATACCTTTTGTTCTGGTGTTATTAAAATTATGAAACAGTGAATATGCAATGTACATTGAACGATCACACCTCTACACAGACAAGACAAACATCCCTTTAACCCACAACAAAGCCAACAAATAAAGATCAAGATTTTTGTCACCAGCAGTTCACACATGGTGAGTTACTCAAACAAAGGACTGTGTAGGTTGAGCAGTATCGGGCTCCTCCACAACAAATCCCACCATGTTATGGGATACTAGAGATGCACTTGCTCCCCCTAGAGGCCTGGATGTATTAACACTACATTAACTCATCACCAAATCTAGAAAAGTTCACCTTTATCTGGGAATTCGTTTTCTCAGTTGTGTATAGTTCAGAAAAACCTTCATGATGTTCCCCTTCTTTGGAAATGCAATGGCTACCTGGCAAGTCAAGCAGATGCATCTGGAGTTTGACACTGTAAAAAAAAGAGTCCTCCTCCCGCTCCGCATGGAAGACGTAAGCGTTCGGTTTCTTTGTGCAGGTCTCGCAATCGTTTTCTGAAAGAGTGAATGTTGGTTACGAAAGGAAAACCCAAAAATGGCGCATCACGAACTGGCTACCAATAAATGAAAACTTTCTAGATCACTAGAGAGGCACAACTGGTGACCTGTCCAGGGTGTATCCTGCCTTCCGCTCAATGACAGCTGGGATAGGCTCCAGCACCCCACCGCGACCCAGAAGGATAAGCGGTTTAGATGTCGGATGGATAGAGAGGCACATTCACAGCAGTACGTTAGGCGGGCAGTGGTGTAGCTATGATAACAAGCAGTAAATTAAAGAGACAGTGGCCTCATTTTGCGTCAATCAATCACGTTAACCTGCCCACCGCCAGAAGCAGTAAGAAAGTGTTGAAATTTGATAGTTCAAATGAGGCAAAATCTACCAATGTACACTGGGCAATATACTGGGCAATCTACTGGTCAATCGTGATCGACATATTGGGCACCGCTGCGCTATCATATCCAGTGGAAAAAGAGTTTCTAAAGTTTGGACACATTTGATGAAGCGCTTACTTGTGTTCTCCTCTTATTCGCCAGCTTCTTGATCGAATTTCCCCTTTTCGCCTTAAATGGTGCAGCTGCAGTTATTATTATAACGCTTGATGTACCAGAATGTAACTGCTGCACCATTTAAGGTGGAATGGGAGAATTCGAACAAGAGCCTGGCGAAATGAAGCCGACTTCAGCCTTGTTGTTTTCTATGGCTAAAATCAGGCTGATATGTAACATTACTGTCTGGTGTCATGTGTGCAACTCAGATCACGTAAAAATTACGGTAAAAAGTTTGATTTTATGTGGTAAATTTGACTGTTGGCTGTGAATTCCAAGTTAATGGCGACACTAATAATGCACTGCACTCACTTAAGACAGCAAAGGGACTGGTTAGGGTGGACAAAGTAATGGCTAAATTAAACATTTTAACGTCTTTTCTAATCTTTCCTGGAGTGAAGGTGGTGCATAAATCGAGTAGCCACTCCCATCTCTGTCATTCATACTGAGATTTCTTATCCAGTGCGAACCATAAACATGACAGACGTCCTGAGGTGAACTGACATTACCCACCTTCCCATGGGAAACTGATCTGAAAAGGCTTAAGGCTTATTATTAAGTAACTACAGGGACTTTAATGCCAACTGTCTGAGCTATTCTCAGGTTATAGAAGTGTTTAATGATACTTTGGGCCTGCTGATGGACCCTGGCCATTTAAGGAGTCAGTGTTGAGCTTACTAAACACTTACGCCTCCACCTGAGCAGCAAAACAGACCATGATGTTTTTGGTTAACTAAGCTGAAAACACTAAACGCTATGTGCTGTGATTTTGCCTACAGCTGTAATCATCATCCTCGTTTTAATTCCAAGCATGAAGTTAACATCCACAGCTCCAGCTTAGTGAGACTCAGCAGCTGCCCAAACATCTAAACTGAGGCTCCTGTTAGCCAGAAACCATCGTTTAAAAAGCTGCATATTGAGTTCTTGCAAGGAAATATTAAAGAATAAACAGACACTGGTTATAGATCTGCGATGGACTGGTGACCTGTCCAGGGTGTGTCCTGCCTTTCGCCCAATGACAGCTGAGATAGGCTCCAGCACCCCACCACGACCCAGAAGGATAAGCGGTTTAGATGATGTATGTATGTATGTATGGTTATAGATCATTGGTTTTTATTCAGTTGTGTTTTTATTCCATCTTTTATTCTGTTTATTATTTTATTTCATTGTGTTTCCAATTCTAGATCAGCTGTGAACATTATTGTTATTATTATTATGTTAAAGCAATGTACGCGTTAGTGTAACGTTAGTCCATCCAACCAGACGGTCACGGATGTAAAAGGTCAAAAAGGATTTATTAACAAAGAGCGGCGTAAGAAAAGGAGTGTCCAAGCCAGACAGTTCAGAACAGCGATGACCAGAAATACAACCATGAGCGTTAAACGATAAGAGAAGGTCAAACACATGCGTGGGTCAAGGCCAAAATAGCAATCAGTTCAAGGCGAACAATACCAAAAAGATATGAAATGAGAAACGAGAAAAAAGGTCATAAACACGGGAAGATCAGGCAGAGAAAAGAGCCCTCAGTACACAACAAACTCGCTAAGAAACGGACAGACGGACAGACATTTATACACAGATGATAATGAGACACAGGTGACAACAGTTCAGTAAATAGGTGACCTGCGTCAGGGAAGTGGCTCAAGATTGGTGGAGTCCTTGGTGTGTGAGTCCAGAGCATCATGGGAGTTGTAGTTTGTGGATTCGAGGCAGGGAGAAGACAAGGAGGCATGACCGTTAGTTAGTTGTTACTTGGTAAGACATGGCTTAAGGATTTGTGGTGCAACCAACTAACTGGTGTAAAACAAGGACTTAGTAAAGACTTTACACTCAAGCTTAACTATAAACTGGCGCAACCCAGTGCTGATGTTGGATGGTCAGTTCTGGATCACTCCAACTCATCCCAAAGGTACTGGAAGGAGCTCCATCACTCCACTGCTCCATAGCCCCATGCTGGGGGGCTTTATACCCCTCTAGCCCATGCTTGGCATTGGGAATGGTCCTCTTAGGCTCCTTGATAAATAAAAGCTCTTCCCATTAAACTTGCTGAGTTTAAATAAGCAGTAATGTTTGCTAAAACTCCGTCTGTGGCTCTCACTGATATTCCCGAATAAAATAATCTCTCAGATTGATGGAGAATGTGCTGTAGGTGGTTCTACATAGAACGTTTTTGAAAAGGATTCTATATAGCACCAAAAAGGGTTCTGGTATTGTTACGATGTCAAGCTTGTATACAATAGCAGAACCCTTTTTGACGCCATTTAGAATCCCTTTGAAAAAAAAGGTCCTATATAGAACCATCTACAGCGCATTCCCCATCAATCTGAAGAACCATTTCACCATGCAAATGGTTCTTTAAGTGTTCAACAGCCTTTTTTTAAAGTATTAATTGTACAAAACCGACCCTCAAATCATTTTAGAAGGTCAGATCTGATGCTGACCCGTTTTTATGGCTCCTCAGAGTTCATTAGAGGCTGAAGCAGCAGCTAATCAGCATCGTCTCATCTCTCAGTCAGAATGATTGGAGCCTCCCTCCAGACGGCTATTCCCCCGGAGCCAGACTGCACTGCACCCATAATCAATAAAGAATTAAGACAGTTAAGATGGCAGAAAATGGTGGACGTGCTTAATAGACCCCGAAGACTGTGCAGTACCTCTGAGGGACATGTTGTCATTTTGTTGTTGGCCATTAGCATCCAGTTGAGCCCTGGGTGTAACCTGTTTTTCTCTATGGTAAAAAATGAATGGAAAATCATCGCTATTGGGTTCTCAGGTTCCAGAACCAATATGATTCGTCTTATAATTTACCCCAGTATCACTGTGGGATTTTAATTTTGAGGTCATTGATTAGTGATATGATGAATATTGCTATGTTCGTTTAGCATGATAACAATCTGCACATTGAATTAGCATCATAAGACTGACCATTTTAACAAAATACCCAATGAAAACCAGCAAGCTTTGTCCATTGTGGTAGTTAAAAGACTTTGACAGTTCTAGGCTGTGGTTTGAGTAGATAGTGTTTTTATATAATAGTGTTATATAAGTATGATACAGTTATAGTGGTAATACTTTCACATATAAATATACACAGACAGTATGTCTTAGGTGTTTCTGATGAAGTGGCCATTTAGTGGAGGCTCAACGTAGGTGTTTCTAATAAAGTGGCCAGTGAGTGGAAATACAAGGTAGGTGTTTCTAATATGTTGGCCAGTTAATGCAAGTACAGTGTGGGTGTTTCTAATAAAGTGGCCAGGGAAGGGAAGCACAATGTAGGTGTTTCTAATAAAGTGGCCAGGGAAGGGAAGCACAATGTAATGTTTCTAATAAACTGGTCAGTGAGTGGAACTATGAGCTAGGTGTCTCTAATAAAGTGGCCATTTATTGGAGGCTCAATGTAGGTATTTCTAATAAAGTGGCCATTTAATGGAAGCACAATGTAGGTGTTTCTAATAAAGTGGCCATTTAATGGAAGCACAATGTAGGTGTTTCTAATAAAGTGGTCATTTAATGGAAGCACAATGTAGGTGTTTCTAATAAAGTGGCCAGTGAGTGGAAGCACAATGTTGGTGTTTCTAATAAAGTGGCCAGTGAGTGGAAGCACAAGGTGGCTGTTTTTAATAAAGTGGCCAGTGAGTGGAAACACAAGGTGGCTGTTTCTAATAAAGTGGCCATTGAATGGAAGCACAATGTAGGTGTTTCTAATAAAGTGGTCATTTAATGGAAGCACAATGTAGGTGTTTCTAATAAAGTGGCCAGTGAGTGGAAGCACAATGTTGGTGTTTCTAATAAAGTGGCCAGTTAATGGAAGCACAATGCAGGTGTTTCTAATAAAGTGGTCATTTAATGGAATCACAATGTAGGTGTTTCTAATAAAGTGGCCAGTGAGTGGAAGCACAATGCAGGTGTTTCTAATAAAGTGGTCATTTAATGGAATCACAATGTTGGTGTTTCTAATAAAGTGGCCAGTGAGTGGAAACACAAGGTGGCTGTTTCTAATAAAGTGGCCATTTAATGGAAGCACAATGTAGGTGTTTCTAATAAAGTGGTCATTTAATGCAAGCACAATGTAGGTGTTTCTAATAAAGTGGCCAGTGAGTGGAAGCACAATGTTGGTGTTTCTAATAAAGTGGCCAGTGAGTGGAAGCACAAGGTGGCTGTTTTTAATAAAGTGGCCAGTGAGTGGAAACACAAGGTGGTGTTTCTAATAAAGTGGCCATTGAATGGAAGCACAATGTAGGTGTTTCTAATAAAGTGGTCAGTTAATGGAAGCACAATGTAGGTGTTTCTAATAAAGTGGCCAGTGAGTGGAAGCACAATGTTGGTGTTTCTAATAAAGTGGCCAGTTAATGGAAGCACAATGCAGGTGTTTCTAATAAAGTGGTCATTTAATGGAATCACAATGTAGGTGTTTCTAATAAAGTGGCCAGTGAGTGGAAGCACAATGCAGGTGTTTCTAATAAAGTGGCCATTTAATGGAAGCACAATGTAGGTGTTTCTAATAAAGTGGTCATTTAATGGAAGCACAGTGTAGGTGTTTCTAATAAAGTGGCCAGTGAGTGGATGCTCAATGTAGGTGTCTCTAATAAAGTGGCCATTTAATGGAAGCACGGTGTAGGTGTTTCTAATAAAGCGGCCACTGAGTGGCTGTGAGTTTGTAAGGACCTCCTGGTTTGTAAATTCACAAAAGCTGTGCTGGAAAAGCGGAACAGCATCCCAGCTAGAAGTAAATGAGGAATTTATCTGCGTATTCCCAACTGTGTTTGTGTGAAAAGCTTGTTTTGCGCTAATCCTTAGGGGCTCTTTCTTTACGGCTCTGTCGGCGCTTAAACTGCGGCCAGCGCCTTTGAAGGAACCTTCCAATCACAAAATAACTTTGTGCCAAACAATGTGTTCATCTAACTCTGCAGTGTCCAAACAATCTCTGCTAATTAAGACAGAAGCAGAAGCGGGCGTACGTCCTGCTCTCGGACATGCAGGTTCCCGCTTTGTTCTTTTCTCAGTAAAATCTTGGACTCTGTGGGTTTTTGTGTGCTCTTCTGTTGAAGTCTGTGTGTGTTTGTGTTCTCCAGCATTGTGCTTCTTAGAGTCGGTGCGCCGAGTGTTTTCGGTTCTCCTGCTGTGAATTGAACTGTTGAAATTACACAGAAACTGAATGGTCATTTTGTGGGACGCTCAGAGGGGCTCTGGGGCCTCAACACGTCTCTAATCTCTGATTGGCTGGAAAATGAGGCTGGTAGCGATGACTCAACTGGCTGAGCAAAGCACTTTGGTTACACACATGAAATTGGGTCCATATGAAAGATAATTTGAACATAAATAAGGCGAATAGAAAAAAAACAATTTGCAGTTGTAGTACAATTACACCCCCCCCCCTCCCCTCCCCCACACACATACCCTTAAAGGGGAATTCCACTGATTTATCTAAATTTCTAAGTGGTTGAGATGTAAACAGAGTCGTTCAGAGTGGTTTGGTGTGAAACGCTCTGTTCTAGATAAACTTACCGAGTCAGAACTGTTCACAGTGGTGGTGATAGGAACCAGACGTCCACCTCTAAAAGCTCCCTCACAGAAAGTTCCTACAGTAAATGGTTATGAATTCACTGCCTGATGACTGAGACACTGTTTTACCACAGTTTTGAGAAGATTTTGACCTAAAATGCATGTTGAAAGTCCATTCACTGTACATTCAGCTGTAGATAATTCCCAAATAAGAGAGATAAGCAAGATACCCACCTGTATATTATTACAATTAATATCCAAAATGCCTTGGAATCTCAAGGCAGTGTATTATTTATCATGTAATAACTTCTTCTTCCTTGAAAGAGTGATAAAATGTACAGAAAGTGCATTTTCTTGCCTGGTTTTCAACTATTTAAATATATACTGTACATATGGAGTCTTTAGATCCAGTTGCCTTCTGATATTGAATGCACTGCTATTCTCTTATGCTTCTACATACATTTCCAATGTATTTTTCATGCCGTCAAAAGCCGAAATTGCATGGAAATCAAAGTGGGTGATGCAGCTCAGGTTGGTGTTACACTGTTAGCCGTTGAGTACAGGCAAATGTAGCTGAATATAACTGTATATAGCTGACACCTACCTTGTGGTCGTTCCTGAGTGGCCACTTTATTAGAAACACCTACCTTGTGGTCGTTCCTGAGTGGCCACTTTATTAGAAACACCTACCTTGTGGTTGTTCCTGAGTGGCCACTTTATTAGAAACACCTACCTTGTGGTTGTTCCTGAGTGGCCACTATATTAGAAACACCTACCTTGTGGTTGTTCTGATGGCCACTTTATTAGAAACACTACCTTGTGGTTGTTCCTGAGTGGCCACTATATTAGAAACACCTACCTTGTGGTTGTTCCTGAGAGGCCACTATATTAGAAACACCTACCTTGTGATTTCACTGAGCGGCAACTTTATTTGAAACTCCTTTTAGAAAACATCTTTCTAACTGTACTCCAGCAAGAGAGGGGTTTCTGATAAAGTGGCCGTGTTTAAGTGTTTTCAACTATTTAAATATATACTTTACATATGGAGTCTTTAGATCCAGTTGCCTTCTGATATTGAATGCACTGCTATTCTCTTATGCTTCTACATACATTTCCAATGTATTTTTCATGCCGTCAAAAGCCGAAATTGCATGGAAATCAAAGTGGGTGATGCAGCTCAGGTTGGTGTTACACTGTTAGCCGTTGAGTACAGGCAAATGTAGCTGAATATAACTGTATATAGCTGACAGTGTATCTCTGATCGCTCTGCACTTATTATCTAGAAATATTTGCTCTGATTCAGGCGAAATTGAACCGTTCCTGAAAACCCGCCAAAATGTGGCCTTAGAAAAGTCTTTTGTACGGAGAAAAAGAAAATAGCACTGAGGAAAAGGCCTGAAAATGAAGTAATTGAAATATGGCTTTAATTTGTGGTTGAGTCATGCTGGAAATGGACGAAAATTACCCCGATTCAAAAGCTGTTCCGCACCATCAGCCAGAGAACGAGGAATGAAGTGTCTTATGCACTCACTGGCCACTTTATTAGAAATACCTACATTGTGATTTCACTGAGCGGCCACTTTATTAGAAACACCTACCTTGTGATTTCAGTGAGTGGCCACTTTATTAGAAACACCTACCTTGTGCATTCACTCACTGGCCACTTTAATAGAAACACCTACCTTGTGATTTCAGTGAGTGGCCACTTTATTAGAAACACCTACCTTGTGCATTCACTCACTGGCCACTTTATTAGAAACATCAACCTTGTGATTTCAGTGAGCGGCCACTTTATTAGAAATACCTACATTGTGATTTCACTGAGCGGCCACTTTATTAGAAACACCAATCTTGTGGTTCTCAGTGAGCGGCCACTTTATTAGAAACACCTACCTTGTGATTTCAGTGAGCGGCCACTTTATTAGAAATACCTACATTGTGATTTCACTGAGCGGCCACTTTATTAGAAACACCTACCTTGTGATTTCAGTGAGTGGCCACTTTATTAGAAACACCTACCTTGTGCATTCACTCACTGGCCACTTTATTAGAAACACCTACATTGTGCTTCCACTCAAAGGCCACTTTATTAGAAACACCAATCTTGTGGTTCTCAGTGAGTGGCCACTTTATTAGAAACACCTACCTCGTGCTTCCACTGAGTGGCCACTGTATTAGAAACATCTACCTTGTGCTTTCACCCACTGGCCACTTTACTAGAAACACCTACCTTGTGGTCGTTCCTGAGTGGCCACTTTATTAGAAACACCCACCTTGTGGTTGTTCCTGAGTGGCCACTTTATTTGAAACACCTACCTTGTGATTTCACTGAGCGGCCACTTTATTAGAAACACCTATCTTGTGATTTCAGTGAGCGGCCACTTTATTAGAAACACCTACCTTGTGATTTCACTGAGTGGCCACTTTATTTGAAACCCCTTTTAGAAAACATCCCTCTAACTTTACTCCAGCAAGAGAGGGGTTTCTAATAAAGTGGCCGTGTTTAAGAGTTACTGAGCCGCTTGGTCAGCAGTGTGAAATACTGTCAAATATTTTAGCAACTCTTACAGCCGTGTGCCTTAGAGATGCTCCGTAAAAAGCTGTGAGAAAGGACATTAAAGCTTCTCCCCGGTTTGTATCTGTTCTGAATGCGCTTCTCTGATACTTTCATGTTCAATTCAGGATCCACGGTGAGAACGAGTCACATAGTGGGGCGCTCTGCGTTTGCGGCGATCCCATCGTCCTGGAGATCCAGATTAGCGCTCAGGGATGTTTGATAAACGTGGGCCGACTCGTCTCGTTTTCCTCACTTCTGCTTACTTTGCTCAGCGAGAATGAGGGTCCTTGAACAGAGCGGATGCGGACAGGCGTCGGGATTCGGATTTGAGTGACACATGCAAATGGATGTTTATCGTGCTGTTTGCTGGTAGGCGCTGATGTGGTGTACGACACACGCGCTCGCAGATCTCTCACGGTCCGCTGTCACACTGCTATCATCAGCTTTCTCTAATCAGACAGCCTCCCACTGATTAGATTGTTCCACGTCCTGGTGGAACAATGAATAGAAAGTGTTCATTTCTGTCAAATTAGTGTCATAAAACCAATTACGAACACTTTTTCCGCACTATTCTACACGCCGAAGTGAGGACAGGTAACGTACTGCGGATCTCACAAACCAGAGCAGCTGGTTATTCAGAAAATGTACCAGAATTTCTTTTATGTGATCTGAAATACAATTTTTCATGCTGTGACAGTAGAGTACACTCTTAAATACAGCGATTTAAGGGTTCTATTGTAAATAAAATGGTTCTATAGAACCATAAACACTCAACGGACCCTTTGCATCATGAAATGGTTCTTCAGATTGATGGGGAATGTGCTGTATATGGCTGGATATAGCACCAAAAAGGGTTCTTCTATTGTTATGATGTCAAGCTTGTAACAATAGAAGAACCTTTTTGGTGCTATATAGAACCCTTTTCAAAAAGGTTCTATATGGAACCACCTACAACACATTTTCCATTAATCTGAAGAACTCTTTCATGATGTGAAGAACCATTTCATGATGCAAAGGGTTCATTGAGCATTCATGGCTCTATATAGAACCATTTTCTTCACTAAAGAACCCTTGAAGAACCATCTTTTTTAAGAATGTACATCTCATAACGAGAACACAATGACTTGTTGAAAGTGACCAATTTACTTGAAACGCCAACCTTGTACTTTCACCGACTGGCCACTTTATTGGAAACGCTAACCTTGTCCTTTCACCGAGTGGCCACTTTACTAGAAACACCTACCTTGTGATTTTACTGAGTGGCCACTTTATTAGAAACATCTACCTTTTACTTTCACTCACTGGCCACTTTATTGGAAACACCTGCTTTGAGCTTTCACTGAGTGGCCACTTTATTGGAAACACCTGTTAGAAAACAATTGACTCAGTGTTGTTGTCTGACTTACAATATTGACAGGCTCATCATCGCCCCCTACTGTGAGCTCTGTTGTCATAAGGAGTTGGATTGTTTATTTTTTTTTTTTTTAGAAAAACCTGCTTTGTGATTTCAGTGAGTGCCCACTTTACTAGAAACACCCACCTTGTGATTTCACTGACTGGCCACTTTACTACAGGGAGATTCAATAGAAAGAGGCCCCGAATATTCTGCTGTAACTCCCATTATGATAAAGCAATCTGAACCAAAAAAATATGCCACATAGCTTGACGTGTGTGTAATCGACTGCATTACGTGCGATGCTGGAATCGTTTTCTGCCAGACACATGAGGGGGTACGGGGGTCTGCACCCGGAAGTTGCAAACGAGGGTTAAACGTTGCGACGGCTGTCTGGCGCCTACCTCGTCACTCCGACGCAGGGGCATCCCAGCTTGTTCGAAGCTCCTTATACTGAAGAGCTCATTGCACATTGTTTTGTTCAGATCGCTTCATCCTAGAGAGAGTTATTACAGAATATTCGGGGCCTCTTTCGAGTGAATCTCCCTGTAGAAACACTTACAATATTCACAAGCTCATCAGCGCCACCGCCTGTGAGCCACCTACTGTGGGATGGTCCCTCCCCAACATATCAGAGTTAGCAGTTAGCATGCTCCTCCAAGCGTGTTGAGCTCCAATGACGTTGTGTTAGCAGCAGTTTGAAAAAGATGTGGAGCTTCGCGTGCCTCACGTGCCTCAGCGTGCCTCAGCGTGCCTTCACCCTCCAGCTCGGCAGCACTGTGTGATAGAGGAAGAGCCAGCTGAGGGTGGAACTGGAACAAATGAAGAAATTGGAAAGAAAAATGGGTAAATAGAACTAATCAAAAGGCAAAAACTGACAGATTTGGGTTTGGGTTGGAGGTAAAAGTTGAGGAGAAAAGTCAGTTTTGTGAAGATTTTATAATCCAAATAAACGTATTGTGAATTTTGAAATGATTTGAAAATGTTTGACATGCAGAATGAATGTTTCATAACTTAGTGTTAAAAAATGACGTTCTATGGACGTTCTCAGAACGGTTCTAAACATTTTAAAGGCGTTATTTTATAGGGTCTAACAAATGGGATAAAGGTCATCTTTGCTAGTATATTCTACTTCAGGAAGTCTACACTGGAAATGAGACCTTAACTAGTGATACATAACATTTTCTTTAACACATTTAAAGGCAATATCAGTGACTGACAGTGTTGGTTTCACTACTTGAAACCTCCAGCAGGGTAACAATTGAAGTTTTTAAAGGAGAAATCCACTGATTTATCTAAATTTTCTGCATAATTACACATTTAAGATGTAAACAAAGTCGTTCAGAGTGGTTTGGTGTGAAATTCTCTGTTCTAGAGAAACTTACCGAGGATTGTTCACAGTGGTGGTGATAGGAACCAGACGTCCACCTCTAAAAGCTCCCTCACAGAAAGTTACTACATGAAATGGTTATGAATTCACTGCCTGATGACTGAGACACTGTTTTATGATAGTTTAGAGAACTTAAACTCCATTCATAGTGGAGGGATACATGCAGGGTGCTGTGAGGCAAAATAGTCCCAAAGAAAACTTATTATTTCAGATTTTCCACTATTTTCCATCATCAACACTCCATATAAACTCAGAAGACTCGTGTAGGTTCTCTGGTGGTTTTGATAGTAAATAAAATGTCTATATTTGTGTTGTAGTCATGGCGACCCCTGGTTCCCATCACCACCACTGTAAAGACATCTGAACCATTTCACACCAAACCGCTCTGATCACTCTGTTTACGTCTCACTCACTGAATTATGCAGAAAGTTGAACTGAAATGAAAATGAATGAAGTGAAAATAATGAAATAACGAACTGAACAGTGGGGGTTTCCACTCTGCTCTGCTGAGTGACGCGGAAAGTTTGAGCTGCACTAAATGTTCGTTTTCTCCGCCATGTTAATTCCCTTAATACCTCAGAGACGTGCGGCGAGAAGAATTAACATGAGTTTATTTATTTATCCACTAACACACTTTTTGTTTTGTTTTTTTCCCTCCTTTGGAGGAAAGAGGAGCCTCGCAGTCATGACACGCGAAAAAAAACAGAAACGCATAATTCGGAATGAATGTTTTATTCATGTTCGACACAGCCGTAAACAAATCAGCGTGAGATATTCAGATTCGTGAATTAAAAGCCGATTCCGAACCTCCTCGTTCTTCGGAGTTCGGTCTAATTTGCTTGTGCTGCTTTCTGAGCGAGTGCGTCCGAGAGGTGACTGTTTTCTTTGTTTTGTCTTTCAGTTTTCCGAGTTCTACTTTGCTTTTGATAGAGCCGCTCTCTCCTGCTTTTGTTTTCTCCTTTTTTTGGCTCCGCATCACGACTTCTCCAAGGCAATTCATCGCAAAGGGCATGATAACAAACAAAGATTGATTGACTCTGCGCGCAGAGAGGCCAGGTGCCACTACAAATACTTCAAACACTGCATTTAAATGCTAATACCTCCTCTGCTAGCACCTAGCGCCTGTCCCGCTAAAGCAGAGTTTAAGTCGAGACAAAGAGACAAAACCTCACCCCACCCCCCAACCTCCCTCCCCCCCCGGTGTTTACATCCCTCCACAGCGAGAAGACGAGCCGGCGCTCAGGCCTCAGCCATGGATTTTGCTCTTGAATAACATTCCGGTGTAATTGGAGCCTCGCGTGATGAATAGCGCGCCATTCATTAGCGGAAAATAGCGCACGCGATGATCTATTCGCTCTGTAACGGCGGAAGACCCGTCTGCTATCTCGTTGCACTCTAAAATAAACGTCTGGACGGACGCTCAGCCCAAGCCCATCAAATCCGGGCCTGTTGTTGTCATGGTTGTTGTTGTTGTTATTGTTGTTTATGCTGAGCAGATTACAGCAAAGCAGCGATCGCGCCGTCAGAGAGCTTCTGAAGAAGGTAATGAAGTGAGGATAATAAACAATACCCATCCTGCACTGCCAAAAAACAAGCCTCATCTTCAGTCTGGGGACCCTTTTTAACACTTAACACTGTCTTATCAGCTTTACTACTTTTCCTAATGTAATTATTCACTGCTTATAAACATGGTTTTGAGTTAAAGGGCTCGTATCATGGCGAAAACAAAACAATTTTCCTTGCTTTATTTTAAAATAAGGGGGGTGATGTAGTGTGTAAACACTGTTAAAGTGGACCGTGCAGTCCATATATGGAAACGAAGCTGCCTGCTTTGAATTCACTGTTTTATGACATCACAAAAAAAAAAAAACCAGCCCATTTATATATCTGCCTATTCAGTTTACAGCATTGTAGCTGTAAGGAGTGTTTGGTCCAGCCTGCTTTGTGAGTGAGGCAGAGCCAATCAGAACAGAGGTCATTTACATATATCAGTCTTAAAGTCACTGTGGATGTTGGGAAATAGCCATGTAAAAATGAATTATGACTGTTTTCGCTATATAACCCCGCATAAATGTACAATATGGGCTCTTTAAAAGACTCAGATCATGTAAAAATATTTTTTCCTCACTTTTTTATAAATTAAAGAGTTGATGTGGTACAGTTTCAAAATGTACAGTTCACTCCTGAGTCCATAAAGTCAATATAAGAAAACTAAACTGCAAAATCAGCAAAAAGCCTGTTTTGAAATCACTGTTTTTGTGACGTCTCAGCTCATTTACCTGTCTGCCTGTTCAGCCTGCAGCACTGCAGCTCCACCCGTTCATGCTGACATTATAAGGAGTGTTTCAGCCTGCTTTCTGAAGAAGGCACAGCCAATCAGAACAGAGCTCATTTACATATATCATTCTTAAAGGCACAGTGGAAGTTTGTTGTTTTCGGTAAATAAATCCGGATAAATGTAGGATATGGGCTCTTTAATGGACACACATGATGTAGAAATTGGAAATTGAAAAAATTTCCTCTTTTTATTTCCAGCCCATACAGTCTGTTTTGAATTTAATGTTTTTTGTGATGTCACAAAAACCAGCGCTTTCATATAGCCCACAGCAGTTTAGCCATGCCCATTCACGCTGATGTTAGGAGTGTTTCAGCCTGAATGAGGCACAGCCAATCAGAACATAGCTCATTTACATATATTAGTCTTAAAGACACTGTGTAGTCTGAAAACGGTCATGTAAAAAGGAATTAGGGCTGTTTTTTTCATACATAGATCATGGGCCCTTTAAGGCTGGCATATGCAAATGAGCTCTGTTGTGATTGGCTGCCCTGTACTGAGCCTCCAGGATGAAACACTCCCCTTAACTTCAGTGTGAATGAACGGGGCTAAACTGCTGTAGGCGAAATATGTAAATATGTTGGTTTGGTGACATCACAATGATGTTTGGTGACATCACAAAAACAATGACTGACATATACCAGTAACCTCTGTTCCAACTGGTTGTTGTTTACTGTACTAAATTGCTCTAAACTGCTTTTGTGACATCACAAAAACAGTGATTTTAAAACTGGCTATTTTGTTTCATTAAATGAGCTGCTTTGTTTCCATATACGCACTTCAAAAATGGTTCTTCAAGGGTTCTTTAGTAAAGACAATGGTTCTATATAGAACCATGAACACTAAAAGAACCATTTGTATGATTAAATGGTTCTCTGCATGGTGAAATGGTTCTTCAGACTGATGGAGAATGTGTTGTAAATGGTTCTGTATAGCCTTTTTGAAGCTTTGTAACCTTTGTTTAACCTTTTCAAAAAGGTTCTATATAGAACCATCAATAACGTAGTTTCCATCAGTCTGAAGAACCATTTCACCATGCAAAGAACCATTTAATCATGCAAATGTTTTTTTTAGTGTCCATGGTTCTATATAGAACCGTTAAATTGACTGCTTTGTTTCCATATACACTCTTGAAAACAATCGTTCTTCAAGGGTTCTTTAGTAAGGACAATGGTTCTATATAGAACCATGAACACTACATGTCCATGTTTAAATGGTTCTTTGCATGGTGAAATGGTTCTTCAGACTGATGGAGAATGTGTTGTGTTTGGTTCTATATAGCACCAAAAAAGTTTCTACTACTGTTACCCCCCAAAAATAGACGGTTCTTCAAGGGCTCTTTAGTAAAAATAGTGGGTCCATAAAGAACCATTTGCATGATTAAATGGTTCTCTGCACGGTGAAATGGCTTTTTAGATCGATGGAGAATGTGTTGTATATGGTTCTATATAGAACCTTTTTGAAAAGGTTAAAAAAAGGTTCAAGAAGCTTCACAAAGGCTACACAGAACCATTTACAACACATTCTACATCAGTCTGAAGAACCGTTTCACCATGCAGAGAACCATTTAATCATGCAAATGGTTCTTTTAGTGTTCATGGTTCTATATAGAACCATTAAATTGGCTGCTTTGTTTCCAAATACACTCTTTAAAAATATGGAGGTTCTTCAAGGGTTCTTCATTTCATGTTTCATCTCCATGTTTAAATGGTTCTTTGCATGGTGAACCGGTTCTTCAGACTGATGGAGAATGTGTTGTGTTTGGTTCTATATAGCACCAAAAAAGTTTCTACTACTGTTACACTCTAAAAATAGACGGTTCTTCAAGGGCTCTTTAGTAAAAAACAGTGGGTCTATACAGGTTCAAGAAGCTTCACAAAGGCTATACAGAACCATTTACAACACATTCTCCATCAGTCTGAAGAACCGTTTCACCATGCAAATGGATCTTTCAATGCTCATGGTTCTATACAGAACCATTGTCTGCACTAAAGAACCCTTGGAAAACCATCATTTTAAGATCATATGGACAAAAACCCCATAATAACCCAGTGGCGGCTCCTGCTGATGGTATAGATTTCAGGCTGTGGGTGTGACTGTGATTGTGTGACTGTGTGTCGGTGATGGTGTGACTGTGATTATGTGACTGTGTGTCGGTGATGGTGTGACTGATTATGTGACTGTGTGTTGGTGATGGTGTGACTGATTATGTGACTGTGTGTCGGTGATGGTGTGACTGTGATTATGTGACTGTGTGTCGGTGTTGGTGTGACTGATTATGTGACTGTGTGTCGGTGTTGGTGTGACTGATTATGTGACTGTGTGTCGGTGATGGTGTGACTGATTATGTGACTAGGTGATGGTGTGACTGTGATTATGTGACGGTGTGTCGGTGATGGTGTGACTGATTATGTGACTAGGTGACGGTGTGACTGTGATTATGTGACGGTGTGTCGGTGATGGTGTGACTGATTATGTGACTAGGTGATGGTGTGACTGTGATTATGTGACGGTGTGTCGGTGATGGTGTGACTGATTATGTGACTAGGTGACGGTGTGACTGTGATTATGTGACGGTGTGTCGGTGATGGTGTGACTGATTATGTGACTGTGTGTCGGTGATGGTGTGACTGATTATGTGACTAGGTGATGGTGTGACTGATTATGTGACTGTGTGTCGGTGATGGTGTGACTGATTATGTGACTAGGTGACGGTGTGACTGTGATTATGTGACGGTGTGTCGGTGATGGTGTGACTGATTATGTGACTGTGTGTCGGTGATGGTGTGACTGATTATGTGACTAGGTGATGGTGTGACTATGATTGTGTGACTGTGTGTCGGTGATGGTGTGACTGTGATTATGTGACTGTGTGTCGGTGATGGTGTGACTGATTATGTGACTGTGTGTGGTGATGGTGTGACTGATTATGTGACTGTGTGTCGGTGATGGTGTGACTGTGATTATGTGACTGTGTGTCGGTGTTGGTGTGACTGATTATGTGACTGTGTGTCGGTGTTGGTGTGACTGATTATGTGACTGTGTGTCGGTGATGGTGTGACTGATTATGTGACTAGGTGATGGTGTGACTGTGATTATGTGACTGTGTGTCAGTGATGGTGTGACTGTGATTATGTGACTGTGTGTCGGTGATGGTGTGACTGATTATGTGACTGTGTGTCGGTGATGGTGTGACTGATTATGTGACTAGGTGATGGTGTGATTGTGATTATGTGACTGTGTAGGTGATGGTGTGATTGTGATTATGTGACTGTGTCGGTGATGGTGTGACTGATTATGTGACTGTGTCGGTGATGGTGTGACTGATTATGTGACTAGGTGATGGTGTGACTGTGATTATGTGACTGTGTGTCGGTGATGGTGTGACTGTGATTATGTGACTGTGTGTTGGTGATGGTGTGACTGTGATTATGTGACTGTGTGTCGGTGATGGTGTGACTGATTATGTGACTGTGTGTCGGTGATGGTGTGACTGATTATGTGACTAGGTGATGGTGTGACTGTGATTATGTGACTGTGTGTCAGTGATGGTGTGACTGTGATTATGTGACTGTGTGTCGGTGATGGTGTGACTGATTATGTGACTGTGTGTCGGTGATGGTGTGACTGATTATGTGACTAGGTGATGGTGTGATTGTGATTATGTGACTGTGTAGGTGATGGTGTGATTGTGATTATGTGACTGTGTCGGTGATGGTGTGACTGATTATGTGACTAGGTGATGGTGTGACTGTGATTATGTGACTGTGTGTCGGTGATGGTGTGACTGTGATTATGTGACTGTGTGTTGGTGATGGTGTGACTGTGATTATGTGACTGTGTGTCGGTGATGGTGTGACTGTGATTATGTGACTGTGTGTCGGTGATGGTGTGACTGATTATGTGACTAGGTGATGGTGTGACTGTGTGTCGGTGATGGTGTGACTGTGATTATGTGACTGTGTGTCGGTGATGGTGTGATTGTGATTATGTGACTGTGTCGGTGATGGTGTGATTGTGATTGTGAGATGTGGAGACTTCTGCCGCTGACTGTTTCCTGTTTCTTTTATCTGCCGTATTTCAGAGCCGTTCGGCCGATTGATCCGCTTTTTTGATGTTCTGTGGATTCCTCCCTCGTCATCAGGTCTGGACTTTGATTTTCTTTCTCCGGCTTCTCGCCAACACGCCACAATGACACGCAATTAGCCCGGAGACCCACCGCGCCGCAACTTTCCCGCGGCTGCATCCTATGAGGGAAACGCATTGATTGTGCTCTGTGGGTGAATCCTTTTAAAATGGCCCGGGGCCAAATCAGAATCGTTAGTAAAGCGCCGCGCCTGCAGAGCTGCTTCTAAAACGGACTGATTACCCTTTTTCCCCTCTCCGCTCCATGTGGTCAGTCACGGTCTCCTCTTCAACGCTGGCTTTGGCTTGAGAGATGCTCATTAGGGCTGCGGGCTAATTAATCAGATTACTCCAACAGTTCCCACGGCTCCCGGAAATGCCTCCAAATCTTCATCTTAGACATTCAGGAGTGTTCATATACACTCAAGGTCATCATATTTTAGTAACACTTATATTATAATAATATAAAAATGATCTCTTTTTAATGCTAAAAGTAATATTTTTAATTCTAAAAAACACTTTTAACGCTAAAACCGATCCTATTTAATACCAACGCTAACATTAATAGCAAAAACAATAATGTTAATGCACTAAAAGTGATTTATAGTAATAATACTATTATTATTTGCAAAATTATTTAATACTTTTAATGCTAAAAGTAATATTTTTAACTCAAAATAATACTTTAATACTTAGTAATCATCTTTAATATCAACACTGAGATTAATAGCAAACATGATAATGTTAAAACTACAAAGTGGTTTGTGTTACCAATACTAATAATAATTGCAAAATTAATGAATGCATTTAATACTAAAAGCAATATTATTTCTATCATTCTAACATTAACAATATGAAATAGTAAACAATACACTAAAAGTGATCCTATTTAACATTAATAGCAAAATAAACTTTTAGCCTTTCTTCTTAGATTATATTTATACTGATACTAACATTAATGTCAATACTAATATTAGTAGTCTTTAATTTAAAAAGAGTGCATTTTAGTTTCACTGTATAAAATGATTTGATGTTTTAACTTAAAGATTTTGAGCATTTAGATTTTATTTTAACTTAATATTAGAGCTTCAGTCTAAATTTTACAATTTTAAAAAATTTTAAAAAGCAGTATGTTCTTACATGATAAATCTCATACAATTATTAATACTTTTAACACTAATATACTATAATAGTGCATAACAGTGCTATACGTTTATTGTGTAATATGCTATGTATTACTATTGTTATTACTATTACTACCCTATAATACATGTAATTATTTATGTTTTTATGTATTGAGTCTGCATGTCTGACTTTATTCTGTTTGTGTTGGTTGAATAAATAATAAAAACATGTTTAAAATGTATGCGCTTTTATTTCATAAAACAAGACTGTAAACATGACAATGACTTCATCAAATTCAGATATCAGTTAACTCTTTACTGAAGGGCAGCGTTACTAAAGCTACATAAACCTACATAAACGTTAATACAACGTTATTCCAACAGTTGTCAACTGATGTCTGTTTATATTAAGCCTTTATTAGTGTCTATATGAGTTTATGTCAGTCGTACTGAAAGGCTTATGGAGGTGGGCGTATAGCTTTATGAATGCTATATGGTTCATAACCTGCATTCTATTGGTGATAATGGAGGTGTGAGTAAAGGTTGTTCTGGGCTGCCTCCACACCGATTGGCCCCACAGCAGAGTAAACAGCAGAGTGGGAGTGAAGCACTCGGCCCTGAGCTCCTTCACTTTCAGCTGCTCTGTGACAAGAGCGTCCGCCATCAGCCTGCAATTACACACAGCATGCTGTATCATACTGTATCACAGAGTACTGTATCATACTGTATCACAGAGCACTGTATCGTACTGTATCAAAGCATACTGTATCATACTGTATCACAGCATACTGTATCATACTGTATCACAGAGTACTGTATCATACTGTATCAAAGCATACCGTATCATACTGTATCACAGAGTACTGTATCATACTGTATCAAAGCATACCGTATCATACTGTATCACAGCATACTGTATCATACTGTATCAAAGCATACTGTACCATACTGTATCACAGAGTACTGTATCATACTGTATCAAAGCATACCGTATCATACTGTATCACAGCATACTGTATCATACTGTATCACAGCATACTGTATCATACTGTATCACAGAGCACTGTGTCATACTGTATCACAGAGTACTGTATCATACTGTATCAAAGCATACCGTATCATACTGTATCACAGCATACTGTATCATACTGTATCAAAGCATACCGTATCATACTGTATCACAGCATACTGTGTCATACTGTATCACAGAGTACTGTATCATACTGTATCAAAGCATACCGTATCATACTGTATCACAGCATACTGTATCATACTGTATCAAAGCATACTGTATCATACTGTATCACAGAGTACTGTATCATACTGTATCACAGCATACTGTGTCATACTGTATCACAGCGTACTGTATCATACTGTATCAAAGCATACTGTATCATACTGTATCACAGCATACTGTATCATACTGTATCACAGAGTACTGTATCATACTGTATCAAAGCATACTGTATCATACTGTATCACAGAGCACTGTATCATACTGTATCACAGCATACTGTATCATACTGTATCACAGAGTACTGTATCATACTGTATCACAGCATACTGTATCATACTGTATCACAGAGCACTGTATCATACTGTATCACAGAGTACTGTATCGTACTGTATCACAGCATACTGTATCATACTGTATCACAGAGTACTGTATCATACTGTATCACAGCATACTGTATCATACTGTATCACAGAGCACTGTATCATACTGTATCAAAGCATACTGTATCATACTGTATCACAGAGCACTGTATCATACTGTATCACAGCGTACTGTATCATACTGTATCACAGCATACCGTATCATACTGTATCACAGAGTACTGTATCATACTGTATCACAGAGCACTGTATCATACTGTATCACAGCGTACTGTATCATACTGTATCACAGCATACTGTACCATACTGTATCACAGAGTACTGTATCATACTTATCACAGCATACCGTATCATACTGTATCACAGAGTACCGTATCATACTGTATCACAGAGTACTGTATCATACTTATCACAGCATACCGTATCATACTGTATCACAGCATACTGTATCATACTGTATCACAGCATACTGTATCATACTTATCACAGCATACCGTATCATACTGTATCACAGAGTACCGTATCATACTGTATCACAGAGTACTGTATCATACTGCATCACAGAGCACTGTATCATACTGTATCACAGCATACCGTATCATACTGTATCACAGAGCACTGTATCACACTGTATCACAGAGCACTGTATCATACTGTATCACAGAGCACTGTATCATACTGCATCACAGCATACCGTATCATACTGTATCACAGAGCACTGTATCACACTGTATCACAGAGCACTGTATCACACTGTATCACAGAGCACTGTATCATACTGTATCACAGCATGCTGTATCATACTGCATCACAGCATACTGTATCATCCTTCATCACAGAGTACTGTATCATACTGTATCATCCTTCATCACAGAGTACTGTATCATACTGTCATACTGTATCACAGAGTAACAGAGTCTAGAATGGAGGATCTTATTTCCTCCTGACTCATAGATCTCTAAACTGATCTCTGACTCTTGCCGTGTTATCAGACCTCATGTTTTGGATTATGGTGCCTCTATGGAGGCGGAGAGGCTCTGAAGGTGAGGACACACAGATTTGCTGGCGTTTGCTCATCCGGTGCTGATGCTGCAAATGAGACAAGCGTCACTGCTGTGAATACCAGATCAGAAAACAGTTTGCAGGAACCGAATCGTGAGATTTCCAAGCTTTCTAACAATGTACTGCATCACTGTATTGCTGGACGATTAGATACATAAAAGTGATGCATAAAGAAACGAGTGAACGCTTCAGCAGACGTGTGTCAGTGCAGCGATCTAGAAAAGGTTAACTTTGAATGTTATGTTGGTAAAAATGAAAAATATAAAAACGTTGGCTCCTCTCAGAGCGAATTGTTTGTCTTCTGTTCGGTCGGTGAGCCCTGCTCCTCACTCCTGTCAGGAATTTGATGCCCTTGCATCTGCTTCTACTCGGCTGACCCTCATGAAATATGTATATAAATAAACTTTGCTGTGATCATATTCCGCCTTTTCCACCTATAGTGCAGTCTGTGAACTGTGCATAATGGCGCTGGGCTTCGTGTGATGAGAGTCGAGTCTGAAATCACTCTGCGCTGCCTCTCCACCTCCATCAGCGCTAACAGCTCTGTGGGCTTTAACGCTTTATTTATAACTCCAATAATGGGCGCATCTCGACCCCGCGCACTCGACCCCCCACATCCGGCTCTCCTGAACGATAAAAACCAGCATAAATAAAAAATAAAGGCTGTACAAAAGACGGAAACACAATTAAAGTGCTGCTGAATGCGAAGCAGAAAGGAAATGTGCAAGAAAATATGGACTGTGAGAAGAACTCCAGGAGGAAGCTTAGAAAAACAGGTTGATTATATTTCTATATTAGTTTAGGACAGTTAAGTGACCCATGGGTATCACTGTATATCACTGCTGTCCTAAGAAAACCTGTTATTTCTGAACTGGACACGTAACACGTTCTGTAATGAGGTTTTATTCATGGTAATTCTGGACCGTTTCTGTAGGTCTGTCTTAGATACACCGATCAGGCATAACATTCTGACCACCTCCTTGTTTCTGACGCTCATTGTCCATTTTATCAGCTCCACTTACTATATAGGTGCACTTTGTAGTTCTACAGTTACAGACTGTAGTCCATCTGTTTCTCTGCATACTTTGTTAGCCCCCTTTTACCCTGTTCTTCAGTGGTCAGGACCCCCATGGACCCTCACAGAGCAGGCACTATTTGGGTGGTGGGTCATTCTCAGCACTGCAGTAACACTGACGTGGTGGTGGTGTGTTAGTGTGTGTTGTGCTGGTCTGAGTGGATCAGACACAGCAGTGCTGCTGGAGTTATTAAACACCTCAGTGTTGCTGCTGGACTGAGAATGGTCCACCAACCACAAATATCCAGCCAACAGCGTCCTGTGGGCAGCGTCCTGTCACCACTGATGAAGGACTAGAGGATGACCAACACAAACTGTGCAGCAGCAGATGAGCTATCGTCTCTGACTTTACATCTACAAGGTGGACTGACAAGGTAGGAGTGTCTAATAGAGTGGACAGTGAGTGGACACAGTGTTTAAAAACTCCAGCAGCACTGCTGTGTCTGATCCACTCAGACCAGCGCAACACACACTAACACACCACCACCACGTCAGTGTTACTGCAGTGCTGAGAATGATCCCACCACCCAAATAGTACCTGCTCTGTGAGGGTCCATGGGGGTCCTGACCACTGAAGAACAGGGTAAAAGGGGGCTAACAAAGTATCAGAGAAACAGATGGACTACAGTCTGTAACTGTAGAACTGTTCATAATGTTATGCCTGATCGGTGCGTGATGTGTGTGTGTGTGGGGGGTGTGGGGGGTGTGGGTGTGTGTTTGGGTGTGTGTGTGGGGGGGTGTGTGTGTTTGGGTGTGTGTGGGGGGGGTGTGTGTGTGTGGGTGTGTGTGTGGGGGGGGGTGTGTGTGTGGGTGTGTGTATTTGTAATGTAGCTGATATTCTGTGAGCTACTTTGAAGAACAAAGTTTGTTTCCAGGTTTCTCCTGGACGCCTCCAGCACCACATGCATTGATTAAATTCCATCAGAAGCTCCTGATTTAACATAATGAAGTATTGATTAGATCAGGCAGGTATTGCATGATAACTACAAATAATACTGTACTTCCTTGTGGAGGGCAGGAAATGTTTAAACCAACTCACTGACCCACAAAATCACTAATTATTGTAATTATTTAATGTTCTTTGTACTTATTCTATAATCCAGTACATGAATAAACACTCACTGTTCAGCTTTTCAAATCTAATTATACATTTGCTGTCATGCACTAAACGAACGTAAAGTCTGAATGTAAATGTTTGCTGTGTTTGACTTGTTTGTATTATTCAGTTATTCTGTGCTTTGTGTCCAACAGAAATGGTCTAAAATTACTTAGAACAAAAGTGGTTTTGGAGGTTTTGTTGATATGAAGTATAAAGTTTCCAGAGGGAAACTCGTCAATTAAAGCAGGACAAAGTTCAGTACAGAACAAAACAGGAACAAAAGTATTACTGTACACTAATGTGCAGGGATGTTGTCAGAAGAAAACCTTGTATCTCAATTTTTGTCATTTTTCAGTTTCAGACATAATTTGAAAATACCAGTTGCTGTTTACATTGAGTGTAAATTTCATGATGAATGGACCAAAGGAAACGGCCCAAAATGACCTGTATAAAAATCTGGTTCCATTGACTTACATTAACAGTAAAGTAGGTTTTTTCTTCTCCTGTAAAGTTAAAGTTACCATCTTCCGACAACAGTGATATATATATATTATGGCAAGCCAAACAGGAAATATTTAATGAACATTGATATATATGGAATGAGCTTTGATATATATACAATGCACTTTGATATATATATTGAATGAAAGTCGCTGTTGAAGGTTTGAGGATGGCCAAGAAAAACTGTACATCAATAAATGTGCATTAACAAACTCCAGGTGGAGCTTAAAGGAAGGGAATTCTGATAAAGTGACCAGTATCTACACACAGTGATCCCGTGGACAGAGTGACCTGAGAGTGGCTGATATATGATGTGAAGACACAGATGGGTGGAGTTTTAATATATACATAATTTGACATGGTGCAGAAGAAGAGTCAGATGAGGCCATAACTTCTGTTTGAAAAATGCTCTTTTATTGAGATCAAGGGAAAACAGTGCCACCTGAAAAGAAACTGAAAATTGAGGTAGGTCACTCCTAGCCCTGCTCTTTCTTCTGATGGTCACCAAACACAAACACACTCTCCCTAACTCTGAGCTGGACACAAAATAACACAGTAAACACACACACACTGTAACTATATATAGAATGAACATTCCATATATATCAATGTTCATTAAATATTTCCTGTTTGGCTTGCCATATATATATATATATGAAATGGTAATTAAATGTTCTCGGGTATTTCTTAATCTGTTAACCTCCTAAATTGATTGAGCATTGCGAGGGCTAACGGCTAATGGAGCATTAGTCTTTAACGCGTGGCACTGCTGAGGGGTCAGGCTTGTCAGGCCTTTACTGACGATGATGGTAAAGAAATCGATTTCAGTTATTTGACATGAGGATATGAAGAGGAATGAGGTTAAATTGGATTGTACTGAGGGCTAAAGGACAGTCATTACCGCTGGGGACGCCCTGGAGCTGCTACATTAGATACGGCTCAAACAGAGTCTGACCACTGCCGGCCCGAACCTCACTGACCAATACACACCACTGGAGTTATAGAACTTCATTTCAGCTGGACACACACAGTCACTTCATACGCCAGCACCACATTGTTTTATATGAGCATGATGACTTCATACAGCACGTTCATATTTTACTATAAACATATCAGGAAATCAGATACTGAATGTTTAAAGTGCTTCAGTGAAAACAGTACAATTAGCACACTTTAACATGCTAGACTAAAGCAGGTAATGATGTTACTGATTACACAGTATGGATTAAATAAAAGGTGTAAATAATCATTCAATAAATGATTCCAACAGATTGTGGTTATTATTATTATTATTATTATTATTAGTATTATTATTGTTGTTGTACCTGTCCAGGGTGTATCCTGCCTTCTGCCCAATGACAGCTGGGATAGGCTCCAGCACCCACCGCGACCCAGAAGGATAAGCGGTTTGGATGATGTATGTATGTATTGTTGTTGTTGTTCTTGGAAATCCTATTGTTGTAGTTTTTGTTGTTATTGTAAAATTATTAAAAGTAAAGCAAGTTATTATTATTATTATTATTATTATTATTTATTATCACCACTGCTATTATTGTTATTATTATTATTATTATTAGTAGTAGTAGTAGTAGTATTGTTGTTTTCTTTGTAGTTTTTGTTGTTACATCTGTTTTGTGTTTTCTGTATATTATACAATAAACAATTTTTATATATTATTATTACCATGACTATTATTATTATTATTATTATTATTATTATTATTGGTAGTAGTAGTAGTACTGTTGTTTTGTTTTTGTTGTTGTTGTTACATCTGTTTGGTGGTTGTTAGCATATTATACAAAACATTTATTTATTTGTTTATTTATTTATTTCTTAATTATCAGAGTTATCAGAGTATGCTGTTTACAATTTGAACACTCCTGGTCAAATTATGAGCTCAAATTTAGAAAAAAAAAGTTTTCATGTCTTATTTTTTCCCCATTGTGAGTGTGTGTGTGTGTGTGTGTGTGTGTGTGGATGTCTGTCTGTCTGCCCTGTGATGGACTGGCGACCTGTCCAGGGTGTTTCCTGCCTTCTGCCCCAGTGACTGCTGGGATAGGCTACAGTGCCCCCCGTGACCTGGAAGCATAAGCGGCTTAGGAAATGTGTTTGTTAATCAGAAAATAAACAGTAATTTGCTGCTGTCAGAACAAAAACAATCTCCGTTTTTGACGTTTTTCGTTTTTTGACATCATTAAAAAATACATGTTGCTCTTTACATTGTGTGTAAATTTCATAATGAATTGACCAAAAGAAACGACCCAAAATGACTTGGAAAAAAGTCCAGGTTCCATTGACTTACATTAAAAGTAAAGTATGTTTTTCCTTCTCCTGTAAAGTTGCCATTTTGGAGATACGAGGTTTTGTTCAGACAGCAGCGAATTGTATATTAAAACGTGTGTCTCTGTAGAGGACGTGTTCACTTATTTACACTCTAAAAAACATTGAATTTGATCAGGGGTGCCCATACTTGTGGACGTGTCCCTCATCATGGAATGAACTTCTTCACTGCACTGAAACTTCACACACGGCGCTTCCTGTCACGTCTAGAACTTTTAAACGAGAGGGATGAAGATAATCAGCTCAGGTGAAGTTTTGCGCAGTTAGTCTTTATGGAGCTCATTTAAAGTTCCAGAAGTGACAAACTGAGCCTCGATCTGAGATCCAGCAGGACACAGAGCGCCTGAGATTAGCGCAGAGTGGGCGGATTAGATGTCCAGATAAAAGCGTAATTAGAAACTAACTTCATCAAAGTCATCTGCAGGCCAGCGTCAGACTGTCTTCGCGATGTTAGATGACATTGTACGATATCATTTAGTTCCACTGTATTTAAGAAATTTCTAATTTCTCTGCTTTAAACAATCCAGGGCCGGATTCACGAAAGCTTTCCTGTGAAAAACCTAGGATGGATCTTAAGATACACACTTAGAAGTCCATAAGAATTTTTCAGTGCTCAAATATTATTTTAAGAAACCAATAAGTCTTTTCTTTTTGTTTTTTTATAGATTTTATATCATATTTCAGATAACCGGTTATTCAGTTTCATCACATCTGATCTCGATAATAGTAAAATGAGCAAAAAACAAGCCGAACAATCCAAAAATTTTAGCGAATAAGAATTAGAAGTGATGGTGGAGGAAACAGCCAGCAGTAAAAATCCTCCTTGGATTATCTGAACAGCTGTATTTTGTGAAACTCGTTAGTTTCGGGTGAAAGTTCCATGCAACTTTAGTTGCTTGAAACCTACAAGAAACTAAATTGCTCCTGATTTGTATAATGTGAAGCGACATGCAACTCACGTGAAACTCAGCCGCAACAGTTGCAAGCATGTCAACTTCACGGAACAAGTTTGAAACAGCCAATGAAAACGCAGATCACGTGACCATACTTTCAAACTATTGATATCACCGGATTAAAGGACAAGAAACTAAAACAGAAAACAGGTTATTGGCTTCTTCAAGGGCTTTTTGGTAAAGACAGTACCTCTATAAAGAACCATGAACACTCAATGAATCATATGCATGCTTAGATGGTTCTCTGCATGGTGAAGTCGCTGTTGAGATTGATGGAGAATGTGTTGTAAATGGTTCTATATAGAACCTGTTTGAAAATGTTTTACATGGCACCACAAGCTTGACATTGTAACAATAGCAGAACACCAATAGAATACCTTTGTGGTGCTATATAGAACCGTTTACAACACATCCTCCATCAATCCGAAGTACCATTTCACCATGCAGAGAACCAAGCATGAAATGCTTCTCTCAGTGTTTACGGTTCTAGATAGAACTACTGTCTTTACTAAAAACTATTAAAGAACCATCTTTTTTGAGTGTAGAGGAGAACCCCCCTGTGGAGAAAAACTCCAGCAGCACTGCTGTGTCTGATCCACTCAGACCAGCGCAACACACACTAACACACCACCACCACGTCAGTGTTACTGCAGGGCTGAGAATGATCCACCACCCAGATAGCACCTGCTCTGTGAGGGTCCATGGGGGTCCTGACCACTGAAGAACAGGGTAAAAGGGGGCTAACAAAGTATCAGAGAAACAGATGGACTACAGTCTGTAACTGTAGAACTACAAAGTGCACCTATATAGTAAGTGGAGCTGATAAAATGGACGATGAGCGTAGAAACGAGGAGGTGGTCAGAATGTTATGCCTGACCGGAGTGTATAGCCACCTATTTTCATTCAAACTGAAGTTGTAAGGAGTGTTTCAGCCCTGCTTTCAGAATTCAGCACAATTACAGGAGACCCAATCAGAATGGATCTCATTTACATATATCAGTCTTAAGGGCACAGCTTGTTTAAGGGATAAAGAGAGGTGCTCATGTAAAAACTAGCTGGTGTAAATTTACACCCATTTACGGGTTTTTAAATCTCAGGTTACTTCATCAGAGCAACGTTTCACACACAGACAGTGAACAGTGTCCTAATTCATCTGATAACACAGTTACAGGGACAAAACACTCCATTTGATTATATTAACTAAACATATTTGAGCGCTTTTCCAGTCCCCCGGCCACTAGGGGGCCCTGCAGAAAGAGGCGAGAGTGGATAGTCTCACTGTGGAGACGCTGCGGCCCCGCTGTGAGGGCATGTTTACAACAGAGGGAGTGATGGTTGCATTTGTAGACGTTCCCTAGAACCGTATGCACAAGCTCAGAACCGCCGAGAACCGCTGTTCTGAGAGTGCAGAACCGCTAACGACAGGGTTTGTGCCACAAACTGACAAAACGCAGCTGCTGTACTGTTTACGGTTCTATCAGTCTGACTGACGGACGGCTCGGGGTCACGACAGGGCTGATGGACAGACGCCATGACAACCGTCAGACGCCATGACAGCCATCAGCTGCACACGTCTAGAACCATCTCGCCCTGAGTCAGCACCTCGCGCTGCGTTCAACACCTCGCGCAGTTTAGTTCTGCTGCCAGACAGACGTCGCGATAAGAGAGAGAGAAAGTCTTCCTTTAAAAATGACTCAAACTGTGATCAGATTACTGATTAAAACAAAACAAAAACAACATTTACTCTTTACTTCTGAGTTACTCTCTAAAACCCAAACTCTCTCTAATGAAGTCTATCCGTCCCCTTTCTTTCCTCTCTCTCTCTCTTTCTCTCTTTCTGTCTCTATCTCTATTTCTCTCTCTCTCTTTCCCATATTTTCTCCATTTCTCTCTCTCTCTCTCTCTCTCTCTCTCTCTCTCTCTCTTTCATCTCATTCTCTAATTCTCTCTTTCTCCCATCTTTTTCTGTATTACTCTCTCTCTCTGTCTCTCTCCCATCTGTTTCTCTCTCTGTCTCTCTCCCATCTGTTTCTCTCTCTATCTCTCTCCCTTCCATCTTTTTCTCTATTTCTCTCTTTCTCTCTTTCCCATCTTTTTCTGTATCTCTCTCTGTCTCTCTCCCACCTCTTTCTTTCTCTCCCCTTCTTCTCTTTCTCTTTCTCTCTATTTCTCCCTATTTCTCTACACCTCCCATTTCTCTCTCTCTCTCTCTCTCTCTCTCTCTCTCTCTCCTCTCTCTCTCTCTGGCTCTTTCCCATCTTTCTCTATTTCTCTCTCTCTCTCTTTGTCTCTCTCCCACCTCTTTCTCTCTCTCCCCTTCTTCTCTTTCTCTCTATTTCTCGATTTCTCCCTATTTCTCTACACCTCCCATTTCTATATTTCTCTCTCTCTCATCTTTTTCTCTGTCTCTCTCCCATCTCTCTCTCTCTCCCATCTTCTCTCTCTCTCTCTCTCTCTCTCTCTCTCTCTCTCTCTCTCTCTCTCTCATCTCATTCTCTAATTCTCTCTTTCTCCCATCTTTTTCTGTATTACTCTCTCTCTCTGTCTCTCTCCCATCTGTTTCTCTCTCTATCTCTCTCCCTTCCATCTTTTTCTCTATTTCTCTCTTTCTCTCTTTCCCATCTTTTTCTGTATCTCTCTCTGTCTCTCTCCAACCTCTTTCTTTCTCTCCCCTTCTTCTCTTTCTCTTTCTCTCTATTTCTCCCTATTTCTCTACACCTCCCATTTCTCTCTCTCTCTCTCTCTCTCTTTCCCATCTTTCTCTATTTCTCTCTCTCTCTCTTTGTCTCTCTCCCACCTCTTTCCCTCTCTCCCCTTCTTCTCTTTCTCTCTATTTCTCGATTTCTCCCTATTTCTCTACACCTCCCATTTCTTTATTTCTCTCTCTCCCATCTCTCTCTCTGCCATCTTTTTCTCTGTCTCTCTCCCATCTTTTCTCTTTCTCTCTCTCTCTCTCTCTCTCTCTCTCCTTCTCTGTCTCTCTCTCTCTGGGTGGTCAAGTGTCACTGGGAATGAATGGGTTTTGCTGGAGTACCGGCTGCACACCAGTGGCATATTTATTTTTATATTATACTAATAAGGCCGATAGATGAAAGAATCAAGCTTCCTTTCCAGATGATCATGGGTGGAGGGGTGATAAGGCGGGCTGCTTCCATTCTGGCAATAATGGAGGTCATTTTTAGCCTTTAGGAAAGGAAACAAAACAAATACTGAGGGAAATGTAGGCATTCTGTTTAAGCATGTAAATTATTCATGGCAATGAGACGGTGGCGGCGCATTCAATTTGAAACTGAGGACGGCCATGAGAGAGAGAGCTGCTGTTAATAGAAATGCATTGAAAGTTGCTGAAACACTTTAATCCTCTGACCTGTATTATGCATCAAGCAGCAGCTTCACCGCCAAACTCATGATTAGTAATAGATCATTCATAATCATTTTCAGACGGATATTCCGAACTCATTTCTGCTGCATCGTGTTTGTGCGTGCCTGTGTTTGCGTCACCGTCCTGATCACTTCCTCACTCTAGACATTTGCATTTCGCACTGCCCTGAGGAACCGGTGTGACCGATGCTGGACCAGAAGATTGGCAATCTATGTTGCGTTGCTGCAGTTAGCAAGCTAGCGAACGTGCTAACCATAAACAGTAACAACATAAAAGTGAACAAAATGATCTCAGATCATTGTGCACTGATGGGAGTGTCATACCTAAAGTGTGGATAGCTGGCGTGGTAGGCAGTGGGTGACTTGTGCGCAGCTGAAGTTAGCCAAGAAGCTAATGTAACTGTTAGCACGCTGGCTAACACCCACCTTATACAGTAAAATCACAACAGTGAAGATAATAATAAAGTCTTATAACTGACAGCGCGTCATAGAGTCCGAATGTTGGAGCTAAGCCTTCAATTTGGGATAGAAATGACAAAATTTGGTCAAAACATGACCTCAACAGTAATCTTATCTGCTGCTAGCGCCTTTATGGCATTTTAGTAGTTTGTTAGCGCTAAGCTAACAGCAATTTGCTTTGTAAACACAGACCTTTTAAAGCTCATAAATGATAAGCTTATGACGGAAATATTAGCTTATAGTTTACCTATTTCAGTAGAAAGCTCTGCTATAGAGCTGCTGCCACTGTTTTCCATTCCTAACAACCCACTGATTAGGCTGCCACTCGTATTCCCAGTCTGTGATGTATCTAGAACTTCCAGAAGGCCTAGAAGGCTCTGAGGGTTCCCTTCTGATATCCAGTGGGGAATAAATGTTTAAAGGTTTGTGTTTAGACTCAGTTAAATTAGGTTAAATCAGCATTTCCTCCTTTTTGGAAATTCGGTGTTGCGATTCATACACTATGTGACGTATAAAATACATTTCTATAAAATACATATAATTGGAGCATCTCACACTTCACGTCATACTGTTCTACAGTGAGAGCAGGAGAGATACTTTACTAGAAAAAAGCATTCGTTCATTAGGCTGAATAAATAACCGGCTCTAAATGTAGGTATTGTGATATAAACCGAGTCTGTTCTACAGTTTCTCATTAGGCTGAATGAATAACCGGCTCTAAATGTAGGTATTGTGATATAAACTGAGTCTGTTCTACAGTTTCTCATTAGGTTGAATGAATAACCGACTCTAAATGTAGGTATTGTGATATAAACCGAGTCTGTTCTACAGTTTCTCATTAGGTTGAATGGCATTTTACCTGTTTTCTGTAAAGCTTGTCCAACTGTTTGAAAGAAAGCACACATTTTCGGTCAGTTGTCTAAATCTTATTTTTCACAGCCTGTTCTTTTAAAGAATATAAAACGCACTGTCCATAATGCAGGCCTTTATGTCCTCATGGACTCACCGCTGACTGAATGCAGTGACCTATTTCCAACAGAGAGGAACACAGAGTGAGATTCAATATTCATACGTGAAGAGCTCTTGCTAAAGAAACTGTCAGTGCAGAGAGATGGATGGTGGGATCTCCAGGCGGCGGTGGACACTTCATTTTAATGCAGGTCACACAGTGACCTATGAAAGCTCTGGCCATGTTACGTCTTCATTAAGGCTATTATCCAGGCTAACGCTAGCCTGCTCCCCAAGGTGCCCTATCTTCACTGACCTTTCTCCTCCGAGAGCAGCGCCCCCCCCTCCACCACATGCTAAATTGATCGTTTATGATGCGCTAGTTGACAGGGCACAAGGTT
>NW_023494797.1:17941597-17996597 GCF_904425465.1 Colossoma macropomum
TGCCAGGAGAACGTTACCTACTGGAATACACAGTGCTGACAGTACAGTTTGGTGGAGGAGGGATGATGAGCTGGGGCTGTTTTTCAGGGTTTGGGCTCTCAGTTCCAGTGAAAGGGTGATGTTGATGCTGCAGCTCACAAAGATATTTTACAGACATCATATCCTTCCAGCTTTGTGTGAACAGTTTGGGGAAGAGCCTTTCCTGTTCCAGCATGACTGAGCCCCAGTGCACAAAGCAGCTCCATAAAGGCCTGACTGGGTGAGTTTGGTGTGGAAGAACCCACAGAACTCACAGAGCCCTGACCTCAACCCCACTGAACACTTTTGGGATAACCTAGAACGGAGATTTTGAGCCAGACCCTCTTGTCCAACATCAGTGTCTGACCTCTCAAATGCTCTTTTGACTGAATGGGCAAAAGTGCCACAAATGGGCACACTCCAAAATCTTGTAGAAAGCTTCCCAGAAGAGTGGAGGCTGTTCCAGCTGCAAAGAAAGTTTGAATTCAATATTAATGCCCATAATTTTGGACTGGGACGTCCAACAAGATCATGTACACAAACCTTTAGCCATACAGTGGATATACAGTGAAATGAGCATTTAAAAACTATGTTTTGTGTTTGCGTGTTTTCTCTTATATTACATTTTATCTGAGCGTCTGAAATCATTTCGTGTGACATATGCAAAAAGAGGAAATCAGGAAGGGAGTAAATACTTTTTCACAGCACTGTAACTACTGCATAAGTGAAAATGGCTTGAAATTAGGCTGAACAATCTTATGAAATTCTGACAGAAACCTCATGATGAGTAATATCAGCTATACGGACTGCATTAAAGGTGATATGACTAATTTCTGGCAGTAGAGAAGAACCGTGTGTACCAGGAGGATTTTGGGGGTCTATTTAGTCTCTCGCTTGAAATGCTAAATGTCAATGCTAAGAGTCTGTATTCTCACACTCTCAATCAGCCAGCCTTGGACTGAGAGGAAAGTTTAACAATTGACGTCGAGCTGTGATTTACCAAGTTCCTTCTGCAGGAACATCTGTTGTGTCTTCAAGGTCCACTCTAGTGTTTGCTAACAGACTACAACTTTCATAAAAGGGCTGAAATGTCTGGAGGACATGCAGAAGGCTGCTTTATCTGTCTTACTTTGCCACATTTCTGCATGTTTTGTTATAAAACGGGGCACAAAATACAGACAAAATGGAATGTGGCTCATTATGTGACCTGCATATTGTTGCGGTCATTAGACAACTGAAATGGCGACTTTAAAGAAGAAAGGAAAACATTCCTAACTGTAATGTACATTATATAACAGGACTTTAGATCATGGAGAACAATGATCAGGCATAACATTATGACCACCTCCTTGTTTCTACGCTCATTGTCCATTTTATCAGCTCCACTTACTATATAGGTGCACTTTGTAGTTCTACAGTTACAGACTGTAGTCCATCTGTTTCTCTGATACTTTGTTAGCCCCCTTTTACCCTGTTCTTCAGTGGTCAGGACCCCCATGGACCCTCACAGAGCAGGTACTATTTGGGTGGTGGGTCATTCTCAGCACTGCAGTAACACTGACGTGGTGGTGGTGTGTTAGTGTGTGTTGGGCTGGTCTGAGGGGATCAGACACAGAAGTGCTGCTGGAGTTTTTAAACACTGTGTCCACTCACTGTCCACTCTATTAGACACTCCCACCTTGTCAGTCCACCTTGTAGATGTAAAGTCAGAGACGATAGCTCATCTGCTGCTGCACAGTTTGTGTTGGTCATCCTCTAGTCCTTCATCAGTGGTCACAGGATGCTGCCCACAGGACGCTGTTGGCTGGATATTTGTGGTTGGTGGACTATTCTCAGTCCAGCAGTGACACTGAGGTGTTTAAAAACTCCAGCAGCGCTGCTGTGTCTGATCCACTCATACCAGCGCAACACACACCAACACACCACCACCATGTCAGTGTTACTGCAGTGCTGAGAATGATCCACCACCCAAATAGCACCTGCTCTGTGAGGGTCCATGGGGGTCCTGACCTCTGAAGAACAGGGTAACAAAGTATGCAGAGAAACAGATGGACTACAGTCTGTAACTGTAGAACTACAAAGTGAAACTATATGGCCAGTGATGCTGATGTGGCTTTAATGAAGTGGTCAGTCAATGTATACATCACTATAATCACAGTACGGAACGTGGTCAGTACAGCTCTACAGTACGTTTGTCGGTTTTGGTGAAAGCTCAGTAAAGCTGTGTCGGAGTAAAGAGATGAAAGCAATCCCAGAATGCCCTCCCTCGGCGCTGCCTGCTGGGTCATGAGCTCCCTCTGGAACCTCTCGATCCGTCCCAGCTCACTGTGGAATTCCACAGTCCTTCAGTAGGTGTTACGTCCTGCTGGGCCACCAGCCCTCCAGCTAATTCCTCCTGATAGGCAGCTTCAGAAGACCAGCCAATATCACCCAATCCCGCTTTACTCAATCTGTGACTAATGCCTCGTTTCTCATCAACATACGGCGACAGTGGAGGAGTTCTGCTCCTCTATTTACATTTAGATTTAGCCAGAGTTGTGTAGTAACCAGTTACATTTATATGTACATGTATTTAAATACTATTATTATGGATTTGGACCTTCCAGAGCATTTTCAAATGCTAATGCTTATACTTCTGTTCAAGTGTACTCACATACTTTTTCACTCAGTTTCATTTTAGTCACCAATATTCAGCTCCTAATTCTCTTTTTTGGGTTTACTGTCGTTCTGTTGTGTTGGTTGAGCTCCTGAGCTGCTTTACTGTGGATCACTTCTCTCACTTTGGAGCCTTAAAGTTTTGTTTTAGACCAAGGATCCAAAAAAGAGTCCAACAAACTTCAGCTTTTTAGTATAGAAGCCAATTTTAGCCTCATCAGTTATATGCTGGTGGATGTTGGATAGGGGTCGACAGGGATCGCAACCCAAATGGTAAGAAAAGCCATTTTGTCCTTTCAATAAAAATCCAAATGCAACTTTGGGAGCCACAACACTTTATGTCCATTTTACCATCTTGGCTGTAAATATGTCTCAGTGTGTGCTGATGTTCTAGTATAGACTAAAAATAACACATTACTTTGCTTTGCTTTAAGCTTTTTACATCAGCTATAGCCACTTTTCTCGCATCTCCAGCAGGAAACATTTCCACAAATATGGAACAGTTTCTTGAAACTGTATCTAAACATTCGACTTTTTACAAGGCTGTAGTCGCTTCTCATTCACCAGCTTCTTGTTCGAATTTTCCCGTTCCACCTTAAATGGGGCCTGAGATGCCAGACTGTAACTGATGTACCATTTAAGGTGGAATGAGAAACTAATTTCAGCCTCGTGACTTTTTATTGTTTGACAGTTTCTTGTTGCAGATTAAACGTATCAGGAAACCAGCTGGAGTGATTATAAACACAAATAAGTCCATTCATCTCTAAATTATCGATGTTCATCTTAAATATTTCTCTTTGCTGATTCGTGAGCTAGGCGAGACTGTTGTCTGTGTTGCTATGGTGACCAGCAGTCTGCGCTGATCTTCAGGGTTAAAGGGTGAATCAGCAGTTCTACATTAACTCCAGAGTTTAAGATCATTTATTGTTAAACTGTGTTGAACGATCAGCAGAGCTTTATTTTACTGTAAAGGAGGATTATTTTATTTTTACCTACAAATCTAATTCAGCTGCGGAGCCGAAACAGGACAGTAAAAGAGCCGCATGTTGCTGCTACTTTTGTACTCCTGCTCAAGTTGGGTTTTTTGTTTTGTTGGAAAGGCAAAATTCAGTACATATCAAAAGTTTTGAAGATGTCTACAGAATGATGATCTGAGCTGTAGATGATCCTAAAATAGCTGGAAAAGTCATTCAACTCCAATTTCATACTGTTTCTGTTTGTCCATTTATCATAAACTGTTCACACAACGTGTCGGTATTTCTAAATAGTGTAAAAAACAGAAATGAAAGAACTCTACAGCCTAACACTTTTGGCATCATTCAATCACTGGCCAGTTCAATCGCTCCCACGACTAACTACCAGCTCAGCACTGGTCTAATGGAAAAAGAAGTGACCTAAGGGCATCGTGTATAAGGCTTGGGGATCAGGGCTAAAGCTGGACTGATGCTTTTCATTTGTGGCACTTCACTGACCACTGCTGACCCAGTATTGGTAGACAGGCGCATTGTATTGCACAGGGCAGGAAGATCAGTAATGAGGTTTCCAGACGAATGAAGACAAATGATCTAACATCACCATATACTTTCACTGGCCACTTCATTAGAAACACATGCTTTGTATGTCCACTCACTGGCCACTTTATTACAAATACCTACCTTGTACTTTCACTCACTGGCCACTTTATTGGAAATACCTACCTTGTGCTTTCACTCACTGGCCACTTTATTAGAAACACCTACCTTGTGTGTTCACTCACTGGTCACTTTGTTAGAAACAGATACTTTGTATGTCCACAAACTGGCCACTTTATTAGAAACACCTACCTTGTGCTTCCACTCAAAGGCCACTTTATTAGAAACACCAATCTTGTGGTTCTCAGTGAGTGGCCACTTTATTAGAAACACCTACCTTGTGCTTCCACTCACTGGCCACTTTATTAGAAACACCTACCTTGTGCTTCCACTCACTGGCCACTTTATTAGAAACACCTACCTTTGTGTTTTCACTAACTGGCCACTTTATTAGAAACATCAAGCTTGCGTGTCCACTTACCGGCCACTTTATTAGAAACACCTAGCCTGTGCTTCCACTCATTGGCCACTTTATAAGAAACATCTACCTTGTGCTTCCACTAACTTTATTAGAAACACTTCTGACCACAGGACCAAAGCTGACCAGACTATTTGGGTCCTGGACTATTCTTAGCGCAGCAGTGGCACTGACACTGATGTGGTCAGAAACCGACCACTGATGAAGGGTTAGGGGATGGCTCAAATAAACTGTGCATCTACACATGGCCTACAAGGAAGGGGTTTCCGATAAATTGGCCAGAGAGTGTACATTTAAATTGGTATTTTGCAACAGTAAAATCATCCATCTATATTGTTGTTGTTCAGTTTTTTTCTGTGGTTTGAGCAGAAATTAGATATAAATTTAATCACTGAATGCTCCTTGGACACTTCTGCATCCGACTACGAGTCATAATTTCCAGCTCAGAGTATTTATTTGTTTCCCGGTTTTCACTTAATCATAATGAACACTACATTTTTGCCTTTAGTTAAGATGGATTTATGCAAATTTCCTTGCTCCACCTGGTGCAATTACACCACACTTAATAAATGGCTTCTCCTCGTGAGTCTGTTGGCGCGAAACTGTTCCAGCAGTAAAAATACCTCAGTTCTCTTCTCACAGCTATGGCTGTTGAATATGTATATTGAGTTTTTGTCATTAGTTGCTTCATTTATTTTGGAAACCCTGTTCAGTAATAGTTATTTTATTGTTTGTTTCTAAATGATTCATTTCTGAACTGCTGTATTAATTTTTACCCCCCACAAAAGCAGTGATTGAGGCGCCACAGTGGGAGCCTCAGGCTGCAGAGTGTGTTTGTAGTGAATGAGCAGAAACATTTATGGAGTTACAGTCTGTTTTAGCTGAGGCTTCATCTTCTCCCAGAGCTCCATCCTAGAGAAACTTACAGAGCGAGAACAGCTCAAAGTGGTGGTGATAGGAATCAGCTTCTCTATCGGTCAGTCTGATGGACGAGTCTGGGTTTGGCGAATGCCAGGAGAACGTTACCTGCCTGACTGCACTGTGCCAGCTGTAGAGTTTGGTGGAGGAGGGATGATGATATGGGGCTGTTTTTCAGGGGTTGATCTAGAACCCTTAGTTCCAGTGAAGGGGAATCTTAACGCTTCAGCACCAAGACATTCTGGACAATTGTACACTTCCAACTTTGTGGAACAGTTTGGGGAAGAACCTTTCCTGTTCCAGCATGACTGAGCCCCAGTTCACAAAGCAGCTCCATAAAGGCCTGACTGGGTGAGTTTGGTGTGGAAGAACTTGACTGACCCTCACAGAGCCCTGACCTCAACCCTGTCAAACACCTTTGGGATGAACTGGAACGGAGATTGTGAGCCAGACCCTCTCGTCCAACATCAGTGTCTGACCTCACAAATGCTCTTCTGGATGAACGGACACAATTCCCACAGACTCTCCAACATCTTGTAGAAGATTCCCAGAAGAGTGGAAGCTGTTAGAGCTGTAAAGGGGGACCAACTCCATATTAATGCCTCTGGATTTAGAATGGGATTCATAAAGGCTCCTGTAGGTGTGATGTGTAGGCGTCCCAATATTTTTGTCCATATAGTGTATATACACAGTGCCCTCCACAAATGTTGGCACCCCTGGCAATCATGAGCAAAATGAGCTGTAATCATATTCTTAATTACCTATGCTTTTGGTCTTTTGTTAAAAATATTAGCAAAAGTCTATTTATTTAAGGTATAGTGATTAAAATAAACAAAACAAAACTAAACATTATCATGAAATATTTTTTTTTATTTAATCTATGTGTGCCACAATTATTGGCACGCCTAGAAATTCTTAAGAGTGAAATCTAACTGAAGTATATTTCCATTCAGATTTTATGTTTTAAAGTTCACCACTTAGAAACACTTAAATGGTCGGTCATGACTTCCTGTTTCACTGGGGAATATATATGAGATGAAACACAGGCCGGATTCCCTCGGTCATCCATCACTGTGTGAAAGACCAGAGAAAACAGCAGTGATGTGCGACAAAAGGTTGCTCAGCTGCACAAATCGGGAAATGGCTGCAAGAAAATAGCTTAACAGTTGAAAATGCCCATTTTCACTATCAGGTCAACAATTAACCTTTGAGGCCGCAATTTGCGGAAAAAACGGTAGGTCACTTCTAGCCTTCATAACTTCAGAACAGTTTAAGATACAAACATGATCCACATATCAGGACATTCAGCAGACCTGCCCCTAACTAGCAAGCATGATGTCATCGAGCTGTGATGTCAACATCAGTGAGTAATTTGGCTCAGAAAATCACCTAAAATACTGATATTATTGCTCTGCTGTTTGGCCTTCATATTCCAATAAAGGGTTAAAACAGTGACTTGATTCACACATCAGACTCCGCCTCACCATCCAGAGTGATTTCACCCACCTGTGACCCTCCATCAGCCAGAGATCAGCTCCAAAATCACCCAAACCCCACTCACTACTGTTATACTACATCTCTGCTGTTAGCCTTCATATTATAAACAAAGGGCTTTCAGTTTACATTGATTTTGAGTCTTAAAAATATCTGAAATTAAATATGCAACTCAATTTGTAATTAAAAATAAAGCCAGTCTTGCTGAGTATCAGAGTTTTAGCACTGAGCCTGAATCCAAGAGGACAGAAAATCAATAAAAAAAATCACGGCCGCCTTATGCTAATTGTTATTTTTACTCAAAATGACCAACAGAATGAATCACCATCAAAATTCTTGCTCTTTCAGCTCACAGACACTCCAGACTAACCATTTCTGAAAAGATAACTACAACTGCAGTTTTCAAGATCTGCATAATTATAAAAAAATACTTTTTGCAGGCGTTAGGTACATTCTTGATCAGAAATGACCCAAATTCATAAAGATATCAATTTTCTGTTTGCATTTACATGTCAAACAATGGCATATCTGAGCAGCCCAGGGTCTCCTGAAAATAACAGCATATGGCATGTGTGACCGTCACATGTAAATACTTTATAACTGTAATTGACCCCAAAAATACCAAAAAATCCCCGAAATTTTAGGTTTCTAAGGTTTAAGAAGTTTATAACAACTAGAGATGATAACATCAGATGTTAAGAATCTGCCAGGAAGAGGACGCATGTCTAAACTGACCCCATGCAGGATGGCTGGAGGATGATTTGAGCAGAGAAAGGATCACAAACAACCTGCAGCCATTATTGAGGTTTAGAAAGTCTCCCAAACCACAACTTAACACTTCCTATATGACCAAAAGTTGTTTAGGAGTGGTGGTGGGGTGGGGGTGGGGGAGGGGGGAGTTCTGCTGTCATGGACCAACGAACTCCTACAGTTTGCCAAACGTTCTCTGATCTCTGACCCTCAGAACAGCTAAAAGTTTTACTTTTCCACTTTCCTCCTCTCCTCCTTCCCTCATAACTATAATAAATTCCCCGTTTCTCCTGCCGTAGACGGAGACCGGTGAGGGAGTCTGTGGTTGGATCATGGGGGAGTGAAGTTCTGCAGCAGGACTAAAAAGAAAGCTGAAAAGCCCAGGACTGTTTGCTTTGGTGTGTTGTTCCTGTTTAATTAGCTGGTAAAGTTTTCTCTGGTCTCCAAAGTAAGAGAAAACAAAAAGCACACAAGTTTTTCTCTCCCTACTTCCACTCGTGTCCTCCTTTACTCTCTCAGACTTGCCGGTGTCACTGCTCTCCCCTGGAACGGTCCACCATACAAATAACGTCTGCTGTGGTCAGAAACTGAGCATGATGAACGGAGTAGAGAGACTGATGAACTGTACAGCGACAGATGGACTACAGTCTGTAAAGCAACACCTACATAGTGGAGCTATAATGTTTCTAATAAAGTGGCCAGTGAGTGGAAGCACAAGGTTGGTGTTTCTAATAAAGTGGCCAGTGAGTGTTTCTAATAAAGTGGCCAGTGAGTGGAAGTACAAGGTGAGTGTTTCTAATAAAGTGACCAGTTAGTGGAAGCACAAGGTGAGTGTTTCCAATAAAGTGTCCAGTTAGTGGAAGCACAAGGTAGGTGTTTCTAATAAAGTGGCCAGTAAGTGGAAGCACAAGGTAGGTGTTTCCAATAAAGTGGCCAGTTAGTGGAAGCACAGGGTGAGTGTTTCTAATAAAGTGGCCAGTTAGTGGAAGCACAAGGTGAGTGTTTCTAATAAAATGGCCAGTTAGTGGAAGCACAAGGTAGGTGTTTTCAATAAAGTGGCCAGTGAGTGGAAGCACAAGGGAGGTGTTTCTGATAAAGTGGCCAGTTATTGGAAGCACAAGGTTGGTGTTTTCAATAAAGTGGCCAGTTAGTTGAAGCACAAGGGAGGTGTTTCTAATAAAATGGCCAGTTAGTGGAAGTATAAGGTGGGTGTTTCTAATAAAGTGGTTAGTTATTGGAAGTGCAAGGTTGGTGTTTCTAATAAAGTGGCCAGTTAGTGGAAGCGCGAGGTAGGTGTTTCTAATAAAGTGGCCAGTAAGTGGAAGTACAAGGGAGGTGTTTCTAATAAAGTGGCCAGTTATTGGAAGTGCAAGGTTGGTGTTTCTAATAAAGTGGCCAGTTAGTGGAAGCACAGGTTGGGTGTTTCTAATAAAGTGGCCAGTGAGTGGAAGCACAAGGTTGGTGTTTTCAATAAAGTGGTCACTAAGTGAAAGTACAAGGTCAGTGTTTCCAGTAAAGTGACCAGTGAGTGAAAGCACAAGGTAGGTGTTTCTAATAAAGTGGCCAGTGAGTGGAGGCACAAAGGAGGTGTTTCTAATAAAGTGGCCATTGAGTAGAAGCACAGGGTCGGTGTTTCTAACAAAGTGGCCAGTGAAAAAACAAAAAAAGGTAGAAAGTGAAGTTTGAGGACTTCTCCTGACCTCTTGAAGAACCATCACAGACACTTTCACACCTGCATTTACTTGAAAATAGGAGCTTTCATTTCAGATAGATACATCCAGACTTGTGAAAGTGGAGCCTTTGTTCTATTTGACACGTTTCATGTGGAGAAAGTCTGGACTCGTGCACATATTTCAGATGTGTCACTCCTGCCTGTTCACCAAATCCTGACACCGTGCACTTTCTCCTTCTTTACAAAGTGTTGAAGAAGCTGGACGATTTTCTGGGTGAATTATTTCACAGAAAGAGCGAAGATGCTGCTATATTTTTGCACGTTTTCCCCCCTTTCATCTCTTTTTCTATGGAAATAGAGTTCTTTTGGGGAAAAAAAGGATTGCAAAATGAAAAATGCCCTGAATATCGGTGCACAAATAACACATACAGATTACTGCCATTAGGGAAGATCAGATGTTTGGACAAAAGTGCAGTTTTTCTCTCCTTCTTTGATGCCGGCGTTAGTGGTTAGCTCCAGAGTTCGAAATGCATCCTCACGCTGCGTTTTCACGCCGGCTGACAGCGGCGGACAATGGTTTCCATTTTTACCTGACTACTTAATAGATGAGCCTATCAAGCGAGAAACACTGCCCTCATCTTTTATGCAGGGACAAAAGATGCTTCGGTCGCCATTAGTACAGCCATCACTTCAGTGGCACTCGCTCTGTCCCTGTGGTATCAATTAAAATGAACTTCAAATTGAAGTAAATGTGTGTTCCTGTGAGGACGCTGCTGCTGCGCTTCGGCTCAAACCCCTCTACTCCAGCTAATAGGCTCACACCTCTTTTTCTGTCTCACGCAACACCTTGTTTTGCATTCCACCTCTTCATACTGCAGATTTTACTCAGAATTAAACAGAATTTAAAGCACAGATTATGGGTTTTTTCTTTTTTCTGACTCTTTTAGAAATTAAGCTTAATTTAGTATATTAATATTATTAAGGTGTCCAGCAGCCCATTTTTAATGTGTTGTTTTGTGATGCCACAAAATCCAACAATTGTGACTCGAGTCAGTGATTTAAGTTGCACTCAAGTTGCATGTTGTCCTGACTCACCACTGAACTCCAACACAAGTATAACCGACTCGTAACTCACCTTGGAATCATGTTAGACTGTCTGGTGGCTCAACTTGGACTCGCACTAAACTTACCTGTAACTTAACTTGGAATCATGTGTAACTGGCTCTTGGCGCAACTTTGACTCGCACTAAACTGACTCGTAACTCAACTTGGACCCATGCTAAACTGTCTGCTGACTCAACTTGGACTCACACAAAACTGACTTGAAACTCAACTTGGAGTTATGCTTAACTGGCTCTTGATGCAACTTTGACTCGCACTAAACTGACTTTTGACTCAGCTTGGACTCACACTAAACTGACTCCTGAATCAACTTGGACTCACACTAAACTGACTCATAACTCACCTTGGACTCACTTGACTCGTGTCTTGACTCTTAAACACATTTAGCAATACAGCAGTTTGCCCCCCCCCCCTTCACAGACACTACAAAGAGTGTTTCAGACGAGACTGTTTTGTATGAGGCACAACAGAGGACAGCCAATCAGAACAGAGCTCATTTACATATAAGACTCTTAGTTTGTAGCTTGTGACTACATGAACATAAACCTGTGCAAATTTCCTGAACAGAAAAATAAAATATATAAAAATGTATGAAACGAGCCGCTTAAGACAAAATCAGATTAAAGCTGTCCTCCTTAACGTGACGAGAACAGCTTCGTCAGGTTCTCTCAACCTTTCCTTTCGAAGAAAGCGAGTAAAGAAAGTGTGGAAAGTATGAAATCAAATCACAAGATTTTCCTCGGCGCCACTAATGAGGTGTCAATCTAATTAAAACGTATCTGATCTGTGAGAATAAGAAGGTATCTGTGTAATTTATCTGCAGAGGAGGCGACGGGGCCGCGCTTAGACGCCGCGCTTAGACGCCACGCTTAGACGCCACGCTTAGAGGCCGCGCTTAGACACTGCGCTTAGACGCCACGCTTAGACGCCACGGTTAGACGCCGTGCTTAGACGCCGCACAGTAAATCAGCTGCACCTCTCAGACTGATAAGAGCTGCTGTTCCATAGGCCTTGAAAATTAGAGGTTCCAACGTCACTGGAGAACACAGCTCGGAGAGAACGCAGCTCGGAGAGAACACAACTCAGATAGAACGCAGGTCAGAGAGATGAGAACGCTGCTCGGAGAGAACGCAGCTCGGAGAGAACGCAGGTCAGAGAGAACACAGGTCAGAGAGATGAGAACGCAGCTCGGAGAGAACGCAGCTCGGAGAGAACACAGCTCGGAGAGAACGCAGGTCAGAGAGATGAGAACGCAGCTCGGAGAGAACGCAGCTCGTAGGGAACGCAGCTCGGAGAGATGTGAACGCCGCTCGGAGAGAACGCAGGTCAGAGAGATGAGAACGCAGCTCGGAGAGAACGCAGCTCGTAGGGAACGCAGCTCGGAGAGATGTGAACGCAGCTCGGAGAGAACGCAGGTCAGAGAGATGTGAACGCCGTTCAGAGAGAATGCCGCTCGGAGAGAACGCAGCTCGGACAGAACGCTGCTCGGACAGAACGCCGCTTGGAGAGAACGCAGCTCGGACAGAACGCCGCTCGGAGAGAACGCAGCTCGGACAGAACGCTGCTCGGACAGAACGCCGCTCGGACAGAACGCAGCTCGGACAGAACGGCGCTCGGAGAGAACGGCGCTCGGAGAGAACGCCGCTCGGAGAGAACGCAGCTCAGACGGAACGCAGCTCGGAGAGAACGTCTCTCAGAGAGAACCCAGCTCGGAGAGAATGCCATTCTGAGAGAACCCAGCTCGGAGAGAACCCAGCTCGGAGAGAATGCCACTCTGAGAGAACCCAGCTCGGAGAGAACCCAGCTCGGAGAGAATGCCACTCTGAGAGAACCCAGCTCGGAGAGAACCCAGCTCGGAGAGAATGCCACTCTGAGAGAACCCAGCTCGGAGAGAATGCCATTCTGAGAGAACCCAGCTCGGAGAGAACCCAGCTCGGAGAGAATGCCACTCTGAGAGAACCCAGCTCGGAGAGAACCCAGCTCGGAGAGAACCCAGCTCGGAGAGAACGCAGCTCAGAGAGAATGCCACTCTGAGAGAACGCAGCTTGGAGAAAACGCAGTTTGGAGAGAACGCCTCTCGGAGAGAACGCAGCTCAGAGAGAACGCCGCTCGGAGAGAACGCAGCTCAGAGAGAACGCCGCTCGGAGAGAACGCAGCTCAGAGAGAACGCCGCTCGGAGAGAACGCAGCTCAGAGAACGCAGCTCAGAGAGAACGCAGCTCAGAGAGAACGCCTCTCGGAGAGAACGCAGCTCAGAGAGAACGCCTCTCGGAGAGAACGCTGCTCAGAAAGACACACTGGCAGAAACAGCTTCTCCACATCGCCTCTACACCGACGACAAGCCGCCGCCTGCAGATGAAACTGCGCTTGGCTTCAAATTTGCAGGTCGCTGCTCAACCTGCTCACCCTGCACATCAAAGAAGTGTGAAAAACACATGAGGAACATTAAAAATCAACTTTATTAAAACACCCAGACAGACTGTGATCTGTACACAACAAGCAGATCAAAGACACTGTGGCACACAACTGTAATTAGCCTTCAGTATGGCTGCTCATACCCTGTTTACCATATTAGCCATGCTAATCTACTCTAAAGGGTTCTATATAGCACCATATAGAGTTATTCTATTGTAAGCTTGACACTGTAACAGTAGAACCATCTACAGTACACTCTTAAAGATTAGGGTTCTTCAAGGGAAAAGAAAATGGTTCTATGTAGAACCATAAACACCCAAAGAATGCTTTGCATGATTAAACGGCTCTTTGCATCATAAAAGGGTTATGCAAATTGATGGAGAATGTGTTGTAGATGGTCTTGCATAGAACCTTTTTGAAGAGCTTGTAACAATAGAAAAACACTTTTGGGTGCTATATTGAACCCCTTTTAAAAAGGTTCTATATATAGAACTGTATAGCACATTTATGTGAATTTTCCATCAATCTGAAGAACCCTTTAATGATGCAAAGAACCCTTTATTCATGTAGAGGGTTCTTTGAGTCTTCATGGTTCTATACAAAACCATTTTCTTTACTAAAAACCCTTAAAGAACCATCTTTTTTAAGAGTGAACTATAGATCGTTCTATATAGAACCATTTTGAAAAGAGTTCCATATAGCACCAAAAATGGTTCTTCTACTGTTACGATGTCAAGCTTGTAACAACAGAAGAACACTTTTAGTGCTATATAGAACCCTATTCAAAAAGGTTCTGCATAGATCCATCTACAGCACATTTAGGCAAATTTTCCATCAATCTGAAGAACCCTTTCATGATGCAAAGAACCCTTTAATCATGTGGAGAGTTCTTTGAATGTTCAAGGTTCTATATAGAACCGTTTTCTTTGCTGAAGGACCCTTGAAAAACCATCTTTTTAAAGAGTGTACTGTAGATGGTTCTATATATATTTGGTGCTGTATAGAACCTTTTTCAAAAAGGTTCTACACATTCTCCATCAGTCAAAAGAACCCTTTCACGATGCAAAGAACCCTTTAATTGTGCAAAGTGTTCTTTGAGTGTTCACGGTTCTGTATAGAACCATTTTCTTTACCAAAGAACATATGAAGAACCATCTTTTTTAGGAGTGTACTGTAGTCCGTGTTTACACCACGCTAACTGGTGATGCTGATGAATGGAGTTTTTAGCCTTGTAGCTCCAGATGCTAAAACTAGCATTTTTCACAGGTCTATTTGTTTACAAGCTCTTTATGAAGAAAACACAGAATAAACAGAGCCTGTACTTTAAAATGACTCCGTCAAAAAAACAAAAAAACAAGGTGGGTCAGTTTGAGAACCCAGCATTGAGTCAATATGAAAGAACCCAGCATGGATTATTTTAACCCAGCAGAGTCCTGAGTGAGTCTTTACTGAACCTTTGGGTAAAAACAACTCAATTTCAGGGTTCCAGCAACTCTGGATTGAAAATAAAAATAACTCAAATTCAGAATTCTGAATGGTTGCTACGGTGTTGCCAGGCTGTAGCTATGGTATCCCAGGTGGTTGCTAAGGTATCGCTCAGCCGTTGCAACAGACATTAACCAAGGTGGTTGCAAAGGTGTTGCAAGACTCTTGCTATGGTATCCCAACTGGTTGATATGTTGTTGCTAGGCCATTGCTATAGTGTCCCAGGTGGTTGCTAAGTATCCCACGTCAGCATTTCACCATGAATTTACAAATCGTCACTGTGCAAAGACAAATAAGTGTCTCACAAATGGCAACTCCTCACTCCTAATGTAAGTTAATGTAAAGAGGTTTTGGAGCATTTCTATTGGTCCATTCCTCATGAGATGAGATGTTCACACAATGTACATCATGTCTGCTCAAATGATGTAAAAAATAGATATACATGTTTTTCTTAGGACAGCGATGAAATACTGTGCTTAAAAATAATACAAATACAAAGTAAAATTTTAATAATGATAATAATAATAATAATAATAATAATAATAATAATAATTTTTCATACAAAGTGCAGAAGCAACTCAAAGTGCTTCACAAAGCAAGAAATGACATTTAAGAATATTCATAAAATATTAAGAATATAAAGGTTTTTTAATTCATGGCAACTGCGTGCAAATATGAGGGCTGTGTTATGAACACGTTCTTTTTCTTAGAAAAAAAATCTTCAGCATTTATTTATTCGCTTATTTAAAACATTCACACACATGGATTTGATCTTAAACTGACTGAATGTGAAAATGAACTTGTAAGTAATGATTTATAAAGCCTGAATTTGACATTAATCTGTCTGCAGCTCCATCCTGACTCACGAATGTTTCATGCTGTCAGCGCTACAGACATTAGATTAGATGATCTGTGAACATTTTTCAAGTTATTATAAATTATAGATCTACAAATGCTAAGAACTTATCTTAAAAACAAATACAGGATACAGTAATCTATAAAAGTCACAGATCTTCGTTTATTTATTCTTCAACCAAAACAAGATCTGAGTACAAGTTATTTATTTTTGAGGAGATTAGATATAAGATAATCCACCTTCATAAGGAAGGAGAACGTCATAGCAAAACAACTGAACAAGAACAGGAACTGGAGTTCAAAAACTGATTAACAGCTCCAGAGAAAACGTGGCTCCTAACAACCACCTGGAAGAGCTGTTAGACCCCAAAACTGCCCCCATCAGATAAACAGCACTTAAAGCTTTCATCTCTGAGAGAGAGGAGAAAATCAAGCTGCTTCAGATCTGAAAACATCCACAGGTGTTTCTGTCCATCCTTCCACTGTGAGAAGACGACTCAGCGCTGTGGGTCTGAAAGGATGTGTAGCTGATCAAGAAGAACCTCACTGAGAAAAGGAGACGGACACATCAAACAAAGAAGCTGAACGATGGACTGACCACCCCAGAGTCCAGACCTCAACACCACTGAATGTGTTTGATTACTTCAGAAAATGATCAACCAGCTTCTAAGACTGAACTTTGGAGGTGTGTCTGCAGATTCTTTGAGGAACTGAAAGTGAGTCTCCTGAAAAGAAGGCTTAAACGGATAATTCTGGTCCTAAAATCTGATTGGCTGAGCCACGTTTAAAGCCATTCTCCACAATATGCGTACGCCTATGACCACCTAACAGCAACTGAATTGTGTATCACTGCGCCACAGAAGGAAAAACCCTTGTGCTGTTAATGGAATAATCTTTGACTCTCTCTGTTTATGTGGACCACCGAGTGATGATGAAGAAAGAACTGAGGGGCTGGTGACTTCTGTTCCTAACTAGAACTGGTCTGGTCAGCTAGCCAACAGGCTAAAATATAGTCAGGCAGTATAAAAGACTAAAAAAATGTCACTTAAATGTTTTACGCACTTCAAATGTCTGTGTTTCAGTCAAAGTCGCGTCAAACCCAGGCTGAATCCCAAACGGCTCTGTACTCCCTAAATAGTGTTCTAGCTATGAAAGGTTAGAAATTCTAGCCTCTACAGTCAAACAGTGCATCATGTATCGAGTGTGGATGAGTCTGAGTCCCAAATGACTGTTTCTTAGCTGTATTTTGCTCTGTTGGGCTGCAGGATCCAGTATTTAAACTCCTACGTAGTGCACTATGTAGGGAGCAGGGAGCCGTTTGAGATTCAGCCCCAGTGTGAGAAGAGGGCGCCACTGGATTGGTGCTAAATGCGACTCATGGTGGTGATTTGGTGACCAAAAAGTACTTATAAAGCGAAAGTTTTTGCATTAAACAGTGCTGTGTTATCATATGTTGACTTTTATACGACAAAAAGTTAAAAAGTTCATCAAATGACTGCGATACACAGCGATGGGTGACCGAACGTTCTCCTCATTCAGCAGTCCATGGTTGCTTGGCAATGATACTGTACACTAACCTTGTTTATGTTGGTTATCATTACATACATACATACATACATCATTTAAGCCGCTTATCCTTCTGGGTCGCGGTGGGGTGCTGGAGCCTATCCCAGCTGTCATTGGGCGGAAGGCAGGATACACCCTGGACAGGTCGCCAGTCCATCGCAGGGCATGGTTATCATTAATAATAGCTTAAATTATTTTCTGAAAAATTGTATATTTTATCCTGTTTTATGTTGGCCACTGTTTTATAAAAGCAGTAAGAGGCCATGCGTTACAGTGATTTTACCACTGTGCTTCACGTCGTGCCTAAGAACACCCTTCCCGTGATAAAATCGCAGTAACACATGGCCTCTCGTAGCTTATTGCTTCATTATACAGCACTGAGGTGCCAGGTTTTTTACTGTTTTGCTTGAATCTTTTCATGGAAATCCATGACGTGATGCGCGAGGCCCTCTGTGAGTTAGTGTGCAATGGTGTATGTACCTATATATCTTTCAGTTCAGTCTAATTTGCTGCTTTTAGTTTATTATGTCTGTTACAAATAAAACAGCATCCAGTGCTGAGTAACAGCTCTGTTTGAAGACAGTACGAACAAATCATGACCACCGTTCAGCGTGTGATTACAGTGAACATGAAATGGAGAGATATTCTTGGATTTCCTCCGCTTTTCCGTTGTGAAGATAATCAACACTCTGGCTGCAATCACTCAATCAAATTCCTCGGGGGCCGTGTGGTTGTCACACTGATTAAAATTCAATCTGCGCAGATGAAAATGACAGTCGTAGTTATTTGATTCATCTGAATTGCTTCTTTGAACCCAAAGCAAGAGGAAACGCCTTGGGCCCAAAGCAACACCACCACTCCGTTTCTCTTTCAGGAGCAGCTGGAAACACTGATATACCGACCAATATTAGTTTAGCAGCGGAGAAATAGAGATTCTGTTTCTTAATACTTTTTTTCATGAGTCGCTCCCCACTGTTCTGATAAATGACAGCGAACTGAAAGTGTGATTGCATATATTTTCATGCCATTAACACAAGCAGTGAGGCTGCACTTCATACCTGCGCGTTGACTCAATACTCCAGAGCAAATTATCACACTCAGAGATGGAGAGCATCAGCGGGCGAATAATTTCCACTGTCTCTCTCTCTTCACATTCAATTTTAAAGAAGTGTCGGAGAAGCTGACCCGCTTCTAGTGCCGGCTGCCTTTGGTCAAGAGAATTCAATGACATGAATACATTTCCATAGATTTGGGCTGCGATCGTGGAGTGTGCCGCTGCGCCTGGCCTCTAGGGGGCCTCGCGATTTTCTTCCATCGGCGGCTGGCTGCCTGTTTGCGACGGGCTCGAGTCGCCGTTCCCATCTCATCAGAGCTGGTTGATTATCTGCTCTCTGGAGCATCTTATATGAGGCCCAGTGAAATTGGTAATTGATTACCCAATTGAACCTGACCACAAGCTCAGCCCACTGTTTGAAAGCGGAGAGACCTGCATCCTGTCGCCATCGATTGGCCCGTCTGGGCTGGCTGACCCGGGCGGCCGGAGAGCCACACTGAGCCTCGCAGGAATCGACTGTAGCTACAGACCTGCTGGGCTCTTACACTCCTAAAAATAAAGATTCCTAAACGGGGCTTTGGCTGGGATGTGAGGTCCCAAGGAAATGCCTTCAGTTTGTCTGGAACCTTTACAATGTGTGAAGTGAACCTGAAACCTTTTTACCTTGTTGGTAGGGATGGATGATGGTCTTGTGACCGGGCAAACGAGCTAAATTAGTGAAAAGTGAGGTTAATTTTAATATTTCATGTTCATATTGTGCCTTCTGTGGTAACACTTTATTTTGAGTGGTCCTTTGTAGATGATTAATAAATTCTAAACAGAACATCAACAATATATCAGTGAAGTAGCAGCAGAGAAGCATCTGAATACTTTGCTCACCTTAAGTAAAAACCTTAATCTCAACCCAAAACCTAATCCTTACCCTCACCCTGGCCCTAATCCTAACCCTAGCCTTAATCTCAACCCAAAACCTAATCCTAACCCTCACCCTGGCCCTAATCTTAACCCTAACCCTGGATCTAATTCTGACTCTAACCTTAACCTCAACCCAAAACCTAATCCTAACCCTTACCCTCGTCCTAATCCTAATACTAACCTTAAGCTCAACCCAAAACCTAATCTTAAGACTCACCCTGGCCCTAATCCTAACCCAAACTTTAACCTCAACCCAAAACCTAATCCTAACTCTCACCCTGGCCCTAATCCTAACCCAAACTTTAACCTCAACCCAAAACTTAATCATAACCCTCATTCTAATCCTAACCGTAACCATAATCTTAACCCAGATCCTAATTCTCACTCTCATCCTGGCCCTAATCTAAACACAAACATTAACCTCAACCCAAAACCTACTCCTAATCTTCACCTTGGTCCTAATCCTAATCCTAACCTTAACCTCAACCCAAAACCTACTCCTAATCTTCACCTTGGTCCTAATCCTAATCCTAACCTTAACCTCAACCCAAAACCTAATCCTAATCTTCACCCTCGTCCTAATCCTAATACTAACCTTAAGCTCAACTCAAAACCTAATCCTAACTCTCACCCTGGCCCTAATCCTAACCCAAACCTTAACCTCAACCCAAAACCTAATCCTAATCTTCACCCTCGTCCTAATCCTAATACTAACCTTAAGCTCAACTCAAAACCTAATCCTAACTCTCATCCTGGCCCTAATCTAAACACAAACATTAACCTCAACCCAAAACCTACTCCTAATCTTCACCTTGGTCCTAATTCTAATCCTAGCCTTAACCTCAACACAAAACCTCATCCTAGTCTTACCCAAACTCTAATCTAGTGAAGCTCCAAGTACAGACTGGTGTCGACAGATCTGAACTCGGAATCCAAAAAAAGTGAAAAACAGCTGAATTCAGCAGATTATAAACACATTTTATTTACACAGTTAATTAAAAGTCTCTTTCAAAGTCTACTGAATGTCTTCACTGCTGCCACATCACTGTTGCTGAGAGTCTGTTGAGTGTTTATTTAATCTGAAAAGGACCCTCAGAATAAAGCGTCACCCCTTTTCATTATGAAAATAAACAAAACAAAAAAGGAAAAGTTCATGAACAAACTTGGCTTGAAATGCCAGGTGCACACTACAGTGTTGCTAAGCCATTGCTCTGGTCTCCCAGGTGGTGACTAACGTATTACTATGTTGGTAGCTAAGGTGTTGCCAGGCCATCACTATAGTATTCCAGGTGGTTCCTAGGCTACTGCTATTTTAAGTGGTTGCCAAAATGTTGCTATGGTATGAAAACCATACATGCGATCCCAAAAGTATGAGCACACTTTTCCCATAAAGGCTCTACGATCCAAGTTTTGTTTCTAGCTCAAACACTGTGACTTGTGAAAATAGTGCAAAAGTGTAGAATAATGAAAAGGACCAGTAAATTGCCTTAATTAGCCTTATTAATGTGTCAAATCCTATTATGAAAATAAGGAAAATAAGAAGCAATTAAATGATTAAATGACCCTGTCTTGGGCCGGCCACTTGGGTAGTGCTGAATCGCATCTGTAATGCATCCTGGACCAGCTGCTTAGGTGACGCTGTATTGCGGCTACGAGGCTGCCTGGACTGGGGACCTGATCGACGCTACATCACAGCTATGCGGCTGCCTGGGCCAGTAGTGTTCGGCTGCATGAGCAGCACTATGCCATGACTGGGAGACCTCTCGGGCCGGTTGCCTAAGCGATGCTACATCGCAGCTACGTGGCTGCCTGGGCCGGCCGCCTGGGTGTCGCTGCATTGCAGCTATGTGGCTGCCTGGACAGGTGGTGTTCAGCTGCAGAAAAATGGTACCCCTTCATGGCTAGGACATTTTAGCCTTCAAGGCTTCTCGGGCCGGCCACTTGTGTGATGCACTGTAGTTGTGGAGTGGCTTTCCCTGCGGCTAAGGACTGTTTTTGGGCCAGCAAAGTGACTCTAGTGGTGATTGTAATTGCCCCTCACTAGCTGTTGGAACTGTGGAGTCATGTGTGTGTTTGTGTTTCTGTGTTGTTTTATTTGTTGTTGTTGATGTATTTTGTTACTTTCTGATCTCTTTGTAAAGCGTCCTTGGGTTTGAGAAAGGCGCTATATAAATTGAACTTATTATAATTATTAATATTAGACAGAATTATTAGAATATTATACAGAAGTACTTAGGTTAGCCAATAATATCCAACAATAACACGAGTCGATATTAATTGAAAACAGAAAACGGACCTGAAAACAGACATTTCCTCATTTATTTAATTTATTTAGTCATTTTGTTATGTGTTCAAGGCCTATTTGTTCATTTAATATTTGCATCTGCAGGCAACTGTCCCAGGAATTTGAATCTCCAGGGCATTTTTCGCCTAACCATCCTTTTCAGTTTGTCATAAAGGTAGAGCTCTCTGGACCTGCTGGACGCAACTACAAAGCCACTGTGGCCTCTTAGATCTTTTAGATCTTTTCCTTTGGCAATTTTTCCCCAAAATCAAGGTCAAATGGGCCTGCTCAGCATTTTGATAAGAAAAGCTGGGATTATAAAGTAGCAGCTCAAAGCAGATGAAAGAGAAAACCTTCCCTAGATTTATAATTAATAACTACATTTATGGATTTATTATCTTATTGTTCTTCTACATCTCATCTGTTTTGTATGCCGAGCGAGGCACACCTTCAAGCAGCAGAGGCGAAAATATCGGAATACCAGATATGACTGGCGCAGGAATTTTCCTATCCTGCCGATTTGACAGCAGCGTCTGACCGTCGTAAAGAGGAATCGATATTTTGATCAGTTAACATGAACACTGACATTTACCACAGTGCACGGTGCGCTGGAGTCTCTCCGGCTCCTGATGTTCTCTGTTTTTCTGTCTGTAATTGCGTGGCAGAGTTAAGTTTCTGCGCGCTCTGCTGAGTCTGCACGGCCCATTAATAACCCTCTCCTCTTAGATCAACACGGGGGAAGTAAATTTCAGTGGATTAAGTAGGAAACGCACAAAATGAATGGTGTTCTAATAAAAGGTGTTCTTTCCAAACGGCTGGAATAAAAAGAACATGCTGAACCGTACAAGCAGTTTATTAAGCATAATCCTGTCAGACAGAGGTGTGGCGTAAGTAGAGTGCGGTTGGAGGAATGTAACAGCTTGCATATCTAAGGGATTTTTGTACACACGCTACGTCTGCGCGGTGTGAACGATGCGACGGCGTGACCCCTACAGCTTGCAGGTGTGGGTCATTCATACAAAAAGCATTTACACTGTGAAGCAGCACAGCAGGCCTGTACTGGAAATGTTCATCGCTTGTAATCAAGTGCTACAGAAATCCTTCTTCCATACAGATTATCGAATTAATTACTCTTGCAAAATGTTTACTTGCATTTAGCTTGATAAGAACCAAGAACTGCAGAATTCAAGCTTTAAAGCTGCACTATGTAAGATTTTTTGTTAAAAAGAAGCATTTTTGTGTCATTACTGAGTCAAACAGGCATCAAAGGTGTCGAGTCGGGAGTTTTTCACACCACGTTGTACATCTTTACGTATTTTTTTTAGGGCTCCCGAGTGGCGCAACTCTCTAAGCGTTGGCCCTGTCATCAGGAGATCGCCAGTTCGATCCCTGGTGATGCTACAGCCGTCCGAGCCCAAGAGAGCACAATTGGCCTCGCTCTCTGGGTGGGTAGGATGGCCCCCCATCTCCCCCCATCACTCAAAGCGATGCTAGTCAGCGCAGGCGTCTGTTAGCTGACGTAACAGATCTGGCGGTTGGCGCTTTCCTCCGAGCGCGTTCAGTTGTCCAATGACGTGGCGTGAGCGATAGTTCGTAAAGACGTGGTGGCTGGTTTCACAGGTCTCGGAGGAAGCCTGTGTTAGCCTTCGCCCTCCTAGCTTTGGTAGTATCGTGTGATTGGGGGAGTCCTAACTAGCGGGTGGAATTGGGGAGAAAATTGGAGTTTTTCACACCACGTTGTACATCTTTACGTATTAATGTCACACACACAGACTCAAAAAGAAGGTCCGGCTCAATGTTTAGGCCTCAAATGATCTCAAAATCAACATCATACTGATAAAGATATGATGATGTGATAAGATATGACATTCTAACAGCTGTTTCCTCAGAGCTGTAGCTCTTCACAGTGAACACCTCACACTTATTTGCACAGCTGTGTAGATGTTAAATCAATATTCATATCGATATTCTGTATATAATAGTTTTATATTATATGTCTACTCAGACCTGCAAATGCACAGATATTTGCAGTTCTCTTTAGCCCCTCCATGGCTCTAATCTTTGTTCTATTTATTGTATTTTTATGTTATTTGTGTCTTATTTAAATACTTTAAATACAGTCTGTGTTTGTCTGGTCTGTTCAGTGTTAATGTCATACATGTGTGACTCAGCATTCCTCATATGTGTGACAAACCGGCCAAAACAAAGTGATTCTGATTCTGATAATAGCAGTACACACTTAAAACATGATGGTTCTTCAAGGGTTCCTTAGTAAAGAAAATGGTTCCATGCAAAACCATGAACATTCAAAGAACCCTTTCCATGATTAACTGGTTCTTCGCATTGTGAAATGGTTCTTCAGATTGTTGGAGAATATGTTGTAGATGGTTCTATATAGAAGCTTTTTTGAAAAGTGTTTGATAAAATGGGTTCTTCTATTGTTATGATGTCAGGCTTGCTATAATAGAAGAACCCTTTTTGGTGCTATATAGAACCCTTTTCAAAAAGCTTCTATATAGAACCATCTACAGCATATTCTCTATCAATCTGAAGAGCACTTTCACGATGCAAAGAACCCTTTAATCACTGCAAGTGTTCTTTGAATGTTCATGGTTCTATAAAGAACCATTTTCTTAACTAAATAACCCTTGAAGAATTTTTAATTGTGCAGATAATTTGCATCCTTCACCAATTTTGACTGAGTTCTCTTTGAATTCTCTTTCAATCATCAGACTCATCTGCTAACAGGTGAGAAGGGGGCCGAAGCACAACCCACGCTACAAAGGGCACTGTACTTTCACACACTGTGTGCAGTTACACATTTTCGCCATAGAGGTCTCCAAATCCCCCAAACCTACACAGTGCAGATTTAACATTTATTTGTTATTGTTGTTGTCATTAGTTTTCATAGGTTACACTGACATTGCTCAGCTGAAGTGGCACAAATCTGATTTTTTTGTCATGTGAAAGACATCTGTTGTGAGCCACTTTCAAATGTGGTCCTAGATCAGTTATATAACCAATTCGTGGCCATGCAACCTTAGCGGACCTGATTGGATTGGTGTTTTAGGCAGTCTTTATCAGTCAGTGCCAGTTAACATGACAATAGCATCTGACCTTTGTCTCACTTTAATAATGAACAGCTGAGAAGTGCTCAGAGTAAATTATCTGCGTAGTGACGGCTTGGCCTGTTAGTTAGTTTGTTTGTTGTTGTTTATGACACACATGGTTGACTCCTGTGGCGTTTTCGTTTGGGATGTGTGCTTGCAGGTTGCTCCAGGGTGCAGGTTCGTTCACATGACAGCCACTTTATCCACACGAGTGTCAGAAAGATCAGATCTGCAAAAACGTCTCAAACGTCTAGATTCGGGGCCCTTCTTGGACGTTACTATGCAACATCACAGCGCTGCTCTAACATGTTAACATGGACTCATTGTATATGAAACAGAGCTAAGGCCTCGATGAAAGGTCTCCCATGACTCCGTGTGGCGTCTTTGGCGTGGGTGAACTCCGCCAGACTTGGTAGGGGGGTGCGTGACAGCTCCAGAGTTGAATCTACAGCTCAAATTTTCTGTAAGTGGCTGGCAGTGGAGCTGGGTTTCTTTGTGATAGGAGTGTTCCCCTTTCTTTCAGCTGTCAGGACTCTGATTGAACAAACCCGCTCGGCTGACATGCAGTGGGCTATGAGGGAGCAAAAATAGGGGATTCAAGACAGTGGGTGATTGATGACATGATTATGGATGCCAGGCCTTGAAGCGGGGGGGGAGAAAATATTAATTTCAGCTTTAAATTCAAGTGATATTTACTTTGGTTGAAGAGAGGGATTCTCATAGCTTCGGGAAACAGGGGTTTTATCCAATGGGAGGCTGGGGGTCTATTATCATTTCCAGAATAGATTATTATTGTGCTTTTGTCGTTGTTACTTTGGTGTTGGAGATAAAAGGCGAAGGTTTGTTCGCTGTGCTTCGGTTAGTGTGATTGAATCATTTGTTACCGTCTCCTGCGCTCCTGATTTAAACAGCGATATTGGACACTTGACACAAGCTTGTATAGTCCAATTACACACAATTATTTATGCTGCCAATATAACGTGGCAACAGATGTTTAATTTCTGTCAGAGTCCCTCGTTCGGTTTGCCCACTGTGGATAATTACTGCTCAGTGTTTTTCAGCCGGTCATCACTTCATGGAGCGTGATTAAAAAAAAAGACGAGTGCTGTTACTACATAGCAACCGTGCCTTTTTTTATCTCATTGATTGGAGCAATGATAGAGCAAACCACGGTTCAAAATAGTCATTATTTTTTATGTCTGCCTTGAGGCCTCATCTATTCCGAAGCTGCAACAACAGCAGACATCAAAGATGCTGGCGATGGAGACGGCAGTCTTTATGGACCAAACTATAACAATCGTGCATTTTTTTTGAGTCAACTGGACTGATTTTTCTGCCCGTGGGCTAGGCTGATTGGAGCTGGTGTTCTGTGAACAGAATGAGGCTCCAGCCAGGGCAGGAATGATGGAGGGAGTTGGAGGAGAGGTGAAGTGATGCTTTGGGAATAGAAGAGAAGAGCAGCAGCAGCAGCAGGCGTTTTGGCGAGCCAGCCAGGAGTAGCGTTCTGTTGAAGAGCTTTGGACACCAGCACGCTGTTATGTTCCAGAAAGGAGATGTGTGAGCTTCCTCATAGCCAAAGTACCAAACATGTGTGGGGCTGCAGGGAACAACTGTAAAAATAATAAAAAAACCGGCTTCAGTCCAGAAGATTCCAGGCCAGAAGTGTCAGAGAGAGGAAGGAAAGTATAGAAATACACTTCCATCAACAACCCTGTCAGCTGAAAGATGTTTCTGATTCTGCGGCACATGTGGTTTCATTCAGTACTGGACTACTAAAGGGTGATAAGCATATTTTTAGCTTAGTTGTGAGACTATAGCACTTTAGCTGCAACCAGTTGTCGTGGGAAACCATTTAAATGATGTAGGAGGAGAGTTTCTTTTGAATATCAGTAGGCATCATTTTCCATGAAAAAAAAAAAATTCACACGAAAATGTTCAAAAACCAATTTATTGAGGGGAAATGAACTCTGTCAGACCCAAAGTCTCACGGGAGATACATTCAGAGCCTTTGTTCCCTTCAACTGGAGAAACTGGTCAGAGTGCATGCCCACGTTGGTCAGGATGTGGAATCGGAGCTTTCTGTGAGCGCTCATGTTTCCTATCACTGTGTAAAAGAAGCTCCATGCTGTCATTATTGGCGGATACACTGTGACTGTTTCACATCTCTATGAAAACACTTATTATTATATTTTTCATCAGAGGGACAATAAAAGGCGACTGAAGTGTGACATGTTAAGTATAACGGTTTTAAATATCCTAAAGTCACTCGAGAACTGTGACTATTAGAGTTAGGCCTTCAGTTCAGGCCAAAAGTGTACAATAATGCTTGTATAGGATTCTTTGAAGGATATTTGAAGCTTGTAACAGTCATTATCATCTATCTAAGCTTGTATGTATCAGTGATCAGTGACAATAATACAAAGACAACATATCAAATGCTAAAACTGAGAAATTTTATTATTTCTTGAAAAATATATGCCCACTTTGAATTTGATGGCAGCAACACATTCCAAAAAAGAGGACACAGTGTCCATGATTTCCAAAAAGAATTTCAAATGTTGATTTGTCGGACCACAGAACACTTTTCCGCTGTCCCTCAGTCCATCTCAAATGAGCTCAGGCCCAGAGAAGGTGGCAGTGTTTCTGGACCCTGTTTATATTTGGTTTCTGCTTTGCATTTTAGAGCTTTAACTTGCATTTGTGGATGCAGCGCCAAACTGTTTTCACAGACAGTGTTTTTCAGAAGTGTTTCTGAGCCCATGCAGTGATTTCCTCTACAGAATCATATCTGTTTTTAATGCAGTGCTGCCTGAGGTCCCAAAGATCACGGCCAGCTAATACTGGTTTTTGGTCTTGTCCCTTACATACAGAGATTTCTCCAGATTCTCTGATTCTTTTAATGATATTATGTACCATAGATGATGAAAAAGCAGCTTTGCTATTTTACATTGAGAAGAATTATTCTTGAATTGTTGCACTGTTTGATTGTGCAGTCATTCACAGAGTGGTGAACCCCTCCTCATCTTTACTTCTGAGAGACTCCGCCTCTCTGAGATGCTCTTTTATACCCAATCATGTTACTGACCTGTTGCCAATCAACGACCAGTTGTTTTTTTAGCATTACACAACTTTACCAGCCTTTTGTTGCCCCGTCCCAAATTTTTTGGAACGTGTTGTTGGCATCAAATTCAAAATGGGCAAATATTTTTCAGAAAAACAATAACATTCCCTCATTTTCAACATTTGATTTGTTGTCTTTGTACTTTTTTTTAATATAAATACAGGATTTAAATGATTTGCAAATCATTGTATTTTGTTTTCATTTACATTTTGCACAGCATCCCAACTTTCCGGAAATGAGGTTGTATTACATTTCTGTATTCACTGTCATATACAGTGTGTTTAGTTTATTTTGTGAAAATAGCATTAAAAATAATGCTGTTACCTAGAGGTGGGTGGTATGGCAAAAATATGTCAATACCTCCAGACATTTTCTCGATACACAGTATGTCACATTATGTATTTTTTTCTGACATTAACAGTTAAAAAAAATGTACTTAAAAAGTTTTAAAAATATTATACATTTTTGAGTATAAATGACTTATATTTAATATTTTGCTGTATTAAATCCAGTTCAACAAGTCTGGACACACTGTCTTTGTAATAAAACATGCAGTTATCCACACTATTCTCAGAAAAGTTGTATCTTGTAGCATAATCATCACGATAGCGATAAATTGTGCCATAGTGCCCAGCCCTTTTCATTTTCCATTTTCTTGGATGTTTAATATAATATTCAATATTAGTATCATACAAACATTTATAATAGTTTAGCCTGTGTTTCCTGGACTTTAAAGGGTTAAAATAATTCAATGTCTGTGTGCAGCCGTCCTCCTCTTCGGGGGAAGAAGAGCAGCGTGCAGGACACGAGGCAGTAATGAGTGACACGGCATGCACAGATTGGATATTAGGAGTTGAAGGTGAAGATAATGTTGTCTCTAATAGCTTGTTTTGGGTTGTTTTTCTCAATTAAGCAGAGGCTGCAGACAGGAGCTCCTGTAGACTTGTAGCGCGGTCGTGTGGTGTCAACAGATAAACATGTCCCTCAGAACTAAGTGGCCAGGAGGTAGTCTGCGCGTGTATGTGTGGCCTGGCGCATGACAGCTGGCACGGCGCTCGGCTGCAGCAGCGGCGCATTAATGATCAGCGCAGGTGAGCCCGGCGTACCGGGCTGCATGCTGATGACCGCGTCGATGAATTTCTTGCATCCAGGTGCTGTGGCGTAATTGAAGCCACCGTGGCACACGTCATTTCTGAGGGTGGGGGGCTGCCGAAGCTGCCAGTGTTTGCCCACCAGCCTCATCATTCACTCACAGTACGGTCTGAGCCGTATCTAGCAGCTCCGCCCCGACAAAGATACTCAAACCTGGCATGTGGGGTGTCTTTCCCAATAAAGAGGCTTGGATTAGTACTCCATGTGCTAATGCTAAAGGGGCTACATCATGGGAAACATGCCTTTTTACAAAGTGCAGGAGGTAAACACTGTGAAAGGTGTTCACTCTGCAGCCCAAATATGGAAAAGAAGCTTCAAGAACAACCTAATCTGCATTTGTTGTTTTCGTGATGTCACAAAAACCAACTGATTTACATATATCTGCCAATTTAGGCTACAGGAGGTTAGCTCCGCCCACACACACAAAAGTTATAAAGAGTGTTTCAGCTGAGACTGAGGTGTTTCTAATCTTTATCCCTCTGGGGTCCACAAACTCACCTGCATGTCAGATTCAATGTTTCTATATCTGTGTCTGTATCTTTGTGATGATCCAGCTCAGAAATCCAGTTCAAACACTTCCTGAATCTGTAGAGTCGCCCTTTCCATTCCATCTTATCACGTGACATACGAGACTCACATCCATATAAAATGTATATTTGAGATATTCTGTGCAAAGAAAATCAAAACATTGTGAATAAACATCTTTATATATTTATAAACTTTGTAAAATTAAAGCATTTTTGTATGTAAATTTACGGTAAATTACTTGTTAATGATCTAAATTACTACAGTCATTATATCAAAACACAGAAGATTACTGTATTTTAATTACACCATATTATTATAAGCATACAGCAGAATAACAGCTACATCACAGTAATCTTGTGATGCAGACGGCTGTGGAGTCACAATATACAGCTGCTATTTACTATTTAATATTAATATGGTTCAGTAAATTATTGTGAAAGTAATGCAGCTTTTGTCCAGTAATTTAATTGTTTCCAGTGTGACAGAAACACACTCACTGCCCAGTTACTGCCCTCTGGGGTCCACAAATTCACTCGCATATCAAATTCTCTGTTTCTATATCTGTGTCTGTATCTTTGCGATGATCGAGCACAGAAATCCAGTTCAAACACTTCCTGAATCTGTAGAGTCGCCCTTTCCATTCCATCTTATCACGAGATCATATGAGACTCACATCCGGAGTTATGAGCCTATGAAGAGGGGCTGAGATACACGTCATCTGCCTCTCACCGTGTGGAACTGACGGATTCGTGTGTCCACATTCTGTGTGAAACTGACCAATAGACACTCAGGAAATCACTAAGGACTGACCATCACGCCGGAAACCCTTCATTCTTCATTCAGTCCACATCGGAGACTCATGTGAAACGGCGTGCAGAGAGTTTACAGCTGCTGAAGCTGCTGCAGCAGTTTTGGAAAGTAGTGATGAAGATAACGGAGCATTTAGATACGAAACATATGAGGATCATGTTATATGAAGAGCCTTTAAAGGAGAGTTTAAGAAGATATGAACAAATCGAGAGAATCAATCAGACCACAGAGGGTTAAACATGAAATAAATGCTCTAGAAGATGAACACACATATAAAATTTATGTTAAATTTTACATTTTGGCCCCTTTAAGCATATTTTTCTCCTTTAAAGTTCTGAAGATGGTTTTCTTACAACAGCAACAACATGTGATTCCCCCTTGAAGAGAGAAAGAAAACATGCAGCATCATCATTATTTGATGGCTGAGGGAATGCAGAGCTCCACCTATTGATAATTGATATGTTACATGCTGGGAGTTTGTATCCTGTCTGTAAATACGTTTGAAGCTCGGAATGAATTACGTTTTGTTAGGAAAGTGTGCCAGGCGGGAAGCAGCAGAGTTGCACTGTGGGGTGACTGTGGGGTGTTTTTGGACGCCAGCAGCATCCTCGGTGAGAATCAGTTGCAGTTTGCGAGCACAGTTTGTTCTCAGAGCCGAGGATAAGCATCCTCTTCCGCTCACGGCTAACGCGCTAGATTGAGGAGAATAATTGGCAGCGGGGAATCCAACAGTTAAATCCACTCAGAATGAAGAAACACGACGAGGAGTCTGGGAAAACACCAGCATGTGGAGTTCTACTGTGAATTTGGTGTGGCTGCTTTATGCTCATCATGTTGTGAAAGTATATGAGAGGTGATATTATACCGCCATAAACAAATCTATATCTTTAAATTAGCTCGCCAGATGGTGGAACACAAAATGAACGTTCGCGCTTAACAGTGAGGGTGAATATTGGGACACTTTCAGAGTCATTACATCCTCCAGCACTTTTATTATGGTCCCTGTGTCAAATAATGGAACGTGATGCATTTATAAAAAGCTTAAAATCCCATTTACACTGTTCAAAAGCAAAAACATCAAGGAATACAAAACACAGGCAGGACAACCTTCTTAGAACGCCTGCTGACGTGATCTGATCATAATCTGATTATGCAGTTATCTGATTATTCAAATGGTCGTGTAAACAGCGCGCTCTGATTTCTTAGATCAGAGTAAAGACTAGAAATCTGATTAAGAAATCTGACAAAGAGGCTGGATTTTAGCTCAGTAGTCAGATTTCTCAGAGCTGTAAACTCTTACTCTGATTTCTTTCGGGTTTCTCAGTCTGAGCATGTGCAAAACAGACGGCGGTACTGGAAATGAGCGAGCAGCGTCGCTGTGAGACGCGGCAAAACACTTTAGAAGTGATTCTGAAACCAAATACAAGCTTGACGAAATGAAGGATTTAATAATTCTTCATCTTCTAGATGATGTTTGTTCATATTTTCAGGTAAAGTGGCGCAATGTTTTAAAAAAAGCTGCAGCATAAAGTTTGAGATTTACATTCTGTTTACGCCGCGTCTACTTCTGTGAGTTTATTGGCTGTTTGTAAAGCAGAAATCTGATTACTGCCTGACTCTTGTAGACCCGGAGTTTCACATTATCTGATTACTTAAGTGTATAGAAATGCACTCATTGACTGCGTATACATGCACTCAATAATCCGATCATAATCGAATTTCTGCAGTTATCCGATTATTCAAATGGTCATGTAAACACCATACTCCGATCTAGAAATGTGATTAAGAAATCTGATAAAGAGGCTAGATTTTAGCTCAGTAATTAGATTTCTCAGTGCATGTAAACTCTTACTCGGATTTCTCAGTCTGAGCGTGTGCGAAAACTGACGGCAGTACCGGAAATAAGAGAGCAGCGTCGCCGCGAAACGCAGCGAAACACTTTTTAGTCTTATATTCGTGTTTTTATGTTTTTTTTAACATTAGTTTTATATTATTGCTTTGCTTTATCCAGTGTTATTATTCTTTAATCGTTTGTCTATTTGTTTTTATTTATGTATATACTCTCACCAAGCACCTCATTTCTACACTCACTGCCCACTCCACTGACCATATAGTTTCACTTTGTAGTTCTACAGTTACAGACTGTAGTCCATCTGTTTCTCTGATACTTTGTTAGCCCCCTTTTACCCTGTTCTTCAGTGGTCAGGACCCCCATGGACCCTCACAGAGCAGGTACTATTTGGGTGGTGGATCATTCTCAGCACTGCAGTAACACTGACATGGTGGTGGTGTGTTAGTGTGTGTTGCGCTGGTCTGAGTGGATCAGACACAGCAGTGCTGCGGGAGTTTTTAAACACTGTGTCCACTCACTGTCCACTCTATTAGACACTCCTACCTTGTCAGACCACCTTGTAGTTGTAAAGTCAGAGACGATAGCTCATCTGCTGCTGCGCAGTCTGTGTTGGTCATCCTCTAGTCCTTCATCAGTGGTCACAGCACGCTGCCCACAGGACGCTGTTGGCTGGATATTTTTGGTTGGTGGACTATTCTCAGTCCAGCAGTGACACTGAGGTGTTTAAAAGCTCCAGGAGCTCTACAGTGTAATAAGTTTAATGCACTGTAACCCTTGACAATACGCAATCATCCTTGACCTCACTGTCACTAATGGACATAATATGGGCCTAAAATTCATTACAGAACTCTTTTAAATAAATATGATACTTTTATAACTCTGTTTGAAGCTCACTTACCTTCTTCATACCCACCTCAACTCCGCCTGCAGCCCCTCAACATCCCCAAACACACACGCTCTTTGTGTTCAGGCAAGCTCGTTGAACATATGGACCAAAGACAATTTTTACATTTCAGGACATTAATGTGTTCATAAAGGGCCGAAGTGTAATCGCAGCTGTGTTTTTGGCGGCGGTCTCGCCCCGTTCCGCATCTGACGGAGAACTCTGCAGAACTGTTATGTATTAATTATCACAGCTGTAAGGGACAGAACACTCACTGAAGCGTGAGAGCACTGGAACTCTAAACGATGTTATATTTAACGGCTCTGTTTAAATAATGTTTGGCCATTTAGCTTTGTGTTGTTAAAAAATGCTGCTGAGAAAGAAACAGAAATGGATTCGTTAAAGTACAGAATCCACTTAATTACATTTTACAATCAAATTAATAATGTAACGAGGAACTACACAAAACAATAAAACAGAGGAGAGAATACTGAGATAGATAGACAGACAGACAGACAAACAGATAGATAGGCAGACAGACAGACAGACAAATATACACTCTCAGCAAGACATGTTCTTCATGGCACCAAAAAAAGGTTCTATTGTTTGTGGAACCCTAATGGTACCCCTTGTAAACAGCTGTATTCAAGTGGTTTTCCATTGTACAGAAAAACCATCTAACCATCCATAGAACCATTTAAACATCTATCTATCTATACATCTGTCTGTCTGTCTGTCTGTCTGTCTATCTATCTATCTATCTATCTATCTATCTATTTGTTCGTCTGTCTGTCTGTCTGTCTATTTATCTGTCTGTCTATCTGTCTGTCTATCTATCTGTCTGTCTATCTATTTGTCTGTCTATCTATCTATCTATCTATCTATCTATCTATCTATCTATCTATCTATCCGTCTGTCTGTCTGTCTGTCTGTCTATGTATCTATGTATTTGTCTGTCTATCTGTGTCTGTCTGTCTATCTATCTATCGATCTATCTATCTATCTATCTATCTATCTATCTATCTATCTATCTATCTATCTATCTGTCTGTCTGTCTGTCTGTCTATCTATCTATACATCTATCTGTCTGTCTGTCTGTCTGTCTATGTATCTATCTATCTATCTATCTATCTATCTATCTATCTATCTATCTATTTGTCTGTCTGTCTATCTATCTATCTATCTATTTGTTCGTCTGTCTGTCTGTCTGTCTGTCTATTTATCTGTCTCTCTATCTATCTGTCTGTCTTATCTGTTTGTCTATCTAGATTGTATCCAGATTGTTTCCAGATTGTTTCTGTTTGTTTGCTGCTGCTGACCAAAGCGGCTACGTCCACCGACGTAAAACCCCAAATCCGGCGGGTATCACGGCTGCCGGAGCTCCCGGCTGGTAGAACCGATCTCTGATACGCAGACAAGTGTCTTACAAATCCTACAGAGCAAGAAATGAAGACATCACAGAACTGCTTTGAGCCTTCACAGCTAATCTCACCTCAGAAGACCTGTTTTCAGGATTAACCTGTTATAATACTTCAGTATCAGTTCTGTGATCATGTTAAACAGTTACTCACAAATGAGCTACGACAACGGTTTCAACTCTGACCTTCAGACGGATCTCAGTAACCATGTAATGTAATTCAGTCCAGTCTTTTGGTTCCTTAGACTGAAGGACCAGCCCTCTGAGAGCCATTCACAGTGAGGAGAATAGGAGGGACGGATGCGTTCCTGGTCAGGCTCGTGCTGAATGAGTTTCATTATCAGGCCTGGATGAGTCATTTCCTGCCTCTTTAGGATCTGATTGGGTTAAAATTAGCAACATTTCGTGGCGAGTAATGTGGTCAGTCTATAGGAGGAGGACACAGCATAAAGCAGCTATTTCTGCCTCATAATCTACTCTACTCCATCAGTGATTTCTCAGTGCTGCTGAAAGCTCCAGTTGACCATTCACAAGTTCTTCCTCCTCCCTTTATTACGGTCACTATTCGGATGATTCTACTGAACTGATTCAAAGTCAGAGCTGAAACACATTTGGGGCTTTTAACTGATCCTAGACTGAGGCCACTCCTTCAAAGCTAACACTGAAAACTCTGAACAATGGGCCTCATTCACTGATATCTTCCTAAGTTTGTTCTTAAATGTGTTTTTGAGAAAAAGTCTCCGTCAGATTCACGTCGTGTTCTTAAAGCGCAGACCTGTTCTCACCTTTGTGCTCTAGAGTGTGTAGATTCTGTTCTTACCTAAGAACAAATCCCACAGAAGAGAACACTGGTGAGTCAGAGTCTTCAGGAAAACTCATTCACTAACTTTTCTTCTTAAGAGCAGCTGGTGAATGAGACTCAGTGTTGTGTCGTATTATTTATTCTCTTAATTATTAGAGTTTATGATTTGTGTTTCCAAACCAGCGAAATTTTGGTTGCACCGGGAGGAGTTTGGGTTCTATTGGGAGGAGTTTTGACTGTACTGGAGGTGTTTTGGTTGTACTCTGAGGAGTTTTGTTTGTACTGGGAGAGAGTTCAGTTATACTGGGAGGAGTTTCAGTTGTACTGGGAGGAGTTTCAGTTGTACTGGGATGGGGTTGTTTTTGTACTGGGAGGAGTTTTGACTGTACTGGGAGGAGTTTCGGTTGTACTAGGAGGGGTTTAGTTGTACTGGGAGGGGGTTCAGTTGTACTGGGAGGGGTTTCAGTTGTACTGGGCAGGATTTTGGTTGTGTTGGGAGGAGTTTCAGTTGTACTGGGAGGAGTTTTGGTTGTACTAGGAGGGATTTGGTTGTACTAGGAGGTGTTTTGGTTGTACTAGGAGGAGTTTTGGTTGTACCGGGGGAGAGTTCAGTTGTACTGGGAGGAGTTTCAGTTGTACTGGGATGGGTTTTTTTACTTGTACTGGGAGGAGTTTTGGCTGTTCTGGGAGGAGTTTCGGTTGTACTAGGAGGGGTTTAGTTGTACTGGGAGGGGGTTCAGTTGTACTGGGCGGGATTTTGGTTGTGTTGGAAGGGGTTTCAGTTGAACTAGGAGGAGTTTTGGTTGTACTGGGAGGAGTTTCAGTTGTACTGGAAGGAGTTTTGGTTGTACTAGGAGGGATTTGGTTGTACTAGGAGGAGTTTTGGTTGTACTGGGAGAGAGTTCAGTTGTACTGGGAGGAGTTTCAGTTATACTGGGAGGAGTTTCAGTTGTACTGGGATGGGTTTTTTTACTTGTACTGGGAGGAGTTTTGGCTGTACTGGGAGGAGTTTCGGTTGTACTGGGAGGAGTTTCAGTTGTACTGGGATGAGTTTTTTTTTGTACTGGGAGGAGTTTTGGCTGTACCGGGAAGAGTTTTGGTTGTACTAGGAGGGGTTTAGTTGTACTGGGAGGGGGTTCAGTTGTACTGGGCGGGATTTTGGTTGTGTTGGGAGGGGTTTCAGTTGAACTGGGAGGAGTTTTGGTTGTACTGGGAGGAGTTTCAGTTGTACCGGAAGGAGTTTTGGTTGTACTAGGAGGGATTTGGTTGTACTAGGAGGAGTTTTGGCTGTACTGGGATGGGTTTTTTTACTTGTACTGGGAGGAGTTTTGGCTGTACTGGGAGGAGTTTCGGTTGTACTAGGAGGAGTTTTGGCTGTACTGGGAGAGAGTTCAGTTGTACTGGGAGGAGTTTCCGTTGTACTGGGATGAGTTTTTTTTTGTACTGGGAGGAGTTTTGGCTGTACCGGGAGGAGTTTCAGTTGTACTGGAAGGAGTTTTGGTTGTACTAGGAGGGATTTGGTTGTACTAGGAGGTGTTTGGTTGTACTGGGATGGGTTTCTGTTGTACTGGGTGGGGTTTCTGTTGTACTGGGAGGGGTTTCTGTTGTACTGGGCGGGGTTTTGGTTGTGTTGGGAAGGGGTTTCAGTTGAACTAGGAGGAGTTTTGGTTGTACTGGGAGGAGTTTCAGTTAGACTGGAAGGAGTTTTGGTTGTACTAGGAGGGATTTGGTTGTACTAGGAGGTGTTTGGTTGTACTGGGATGGGTTTCTGTTGTACTGGGTGGGGTTTCTGTTGTACTGGGAGGAGTTTCATTTGTACTGGGAGGGTTTTGGTTGTGCTGGGAGGAGTTTCAGTTGTACTAGGAGGGGTGTTGGCTGTATGAGAAGGGGTTTTGGTTGTACTGGAAGGGATTTGAGTTGTTGAATGTATTTTGGAGAGGTTTACGCTGCTAAACATGTGGCTCAAACACGTCTCAGTTCACCTCCTGAAGTGGTTTGAATGATCAGATTTTTATCTGTTTTAAATGCATCTTGGGTGCATTTACACCTACATTTTATGTGGTTTGGTCTCATCCAGATATAATCCTGATACTCAGGACACATGAAGTGACCAGGTATAAACAGGTTCTTTGTTTTCTGGCTGATTCTGCTTAGTGGGGAGCAGGATTTGAAGAAAACAAACAAAAAAAACATTCTTCTCTTTGTGATAAAAATAAGTGCTCCTCAACCAATCAGGCTGTTTTTTTAGATTGTCAGATTGTTCTAAAGTTTTTGAGGAGCTCCAACTTTTTGAGTGAGTCCAAATACATGTGAGAACCCTCTCGGTTCTGGCTTGGTCATGAATGCAGCATTAGAGAGGGTTAAGGCCAGGCCAGTGTAATCCACAGCTGCTTCAGAGAGCAGATATGCAGCCCTACGAATGGCTGAGGGACGTGCAGGGCTGGGTTGAGGGTTCACTCTACGTTCCCTCATTTGGGCCCATTAGAGTGAAATCACCCCGGGAATACTCATGACAGATAGCTATTGTGAGATGAAATTATTCATCATGAAAGCGCCTCCAGTCCAACACTGGACCCTCTGTAATATCCTACAACAGATGTTTTGCTAACTGCCTTCTTTCAGTCCACTGTTCTCGGTTACTAATGGTTCATGGCTTGGACATACGGGCCTTCTACATCATGTGGAGGTTCTTTGAACTTTAAAAGGTTCTACATACTTGCACATACACCGATCAGGCATAACATTATGACCACCTCCTTGTTTCTACGCTCATCGTCCATTTTATCAGCTCCACTTACTATATAGGGTCACTCTGTAGTTCTACAGTTACAGACTGTAGTCCATCTGTTTCTCTGATACTTTGTTAGCCCCCTTTTACCCTGTTCTTCAGTGGTCAGGAGCCCCATGGACCCTCACAGAGCAGGAAATATTTGGGTGGTGGTTCATTCTCAGCACTGCAGTGACTCTGACGTGGTGGTGGTGTGTTAGTGTGTGTTGCGCTGGTCTGAGTGGATCAGACACAGCAGTGCTGCTGGAGTTTTTAAACACCTCAGTGTCACTGTTGGACTGAGAATAGTCCACCAACTCAAAATTATCCAGCCAACAGCGTCCTGTGGGCAGCGTCCTGTGACCACTGATGAAGGACTAGAGGATGACCAACACAAACTGTGCAGCAGCAGATGAGCTATCGTCTCTGACTTTACATCTACAAGGTGGACTGACAAGGTAGGATTGTCTAATAGAGTGGACAGTGAGTGGACACAGTGTTTAAAAGCTCCAGCAGCACTGCTGTGTCTGATCCACTTGTACCAGCACAACACACACTAACACACCACCACCACGTCAGTGTTACTGCAGTGCTGAGAATGACCCACCACCCCAATAGTACCTGCTCTGTGAGGGTCCATGGGGGTCCTAACCGCTGAAGAACAGGGTAAAACGGGGCTAACAAAGTATCAGAGAAACAGATGGACTACAGTCTGTAACTGTAGAACTACAAAGTGACCCTATATAGTAAGTGGAGCTGATAAAATGGACAATGAGCGTAGAAACAAGGAGGTGGTCATAATGTTATGCATGATCAGTGTATAATAACAAATAACAGTTTTCTTTTGTTTTTTCTAATGCTATATAACAATCTTTGGCCTTGGAAATGCCCTGTGATGGACTGGCGACCTGTCCAGGGTGTATCCTGCCTTCCGCCCAATGACAGCTGGGATAGGCTCCAGCACCCCACCGTGACCCAGAAGGATAAGCGGTTTAGCCTCTGTGGGCTGTTTTTGGACAACGCTAGTTATGACCACTCCAAAACACCTTATCACCCATCGTCGTTCAGCTAATAAAGGCAAGCATTATTAATTATTTACACCCCCGGCCCTGTGGTGCAGGACAGCCTCTTTAGCCTGAGGCGCTTTTTGAGGAGACCTCGTATCAGGAGCTGTGGCTATCACAAACAAAATCATTATATGCTTTATGCTTCGCTGCGTGAGCTGGTATTGTTTAAAAGGGAAATGAAGTGTGGGGGTGTTCATTAATACTGGCAGAATCCCGCAGTGGACGTCCGCATGGACTGTCCACAGAGGGCAGCGCATTGTCAAAATAGAAGAGATTGAAAAGGACTGGTGCCCTACACAGTCTACAGTGTTTGGACAATTTTGCCATGTAGCGATGAGAAGTTCAGTTCATTTCACTGAACTGGTTCTTTTGAACCGTAAATTTCAATAAATCGAACGTCCAGTTGAGCTGATTCATTATGGTGGAAGGGGCAGGTGGCTGGGCTTGTAAAGATTGGGACTCAGCCTGGTTCACTGCAAGATTGTCACCCAGGTTTTGTTCTTTAATTAACCTGTAAAATTTTATTTTTTTCCACTTTTCCATATGTGAGGATCTACACACCATCAAAACATGCAGGAACTCAAAATGCTGTCTTGTAAATAAAATAAAACGAGAGTGTCAAAAACAGAGACGTTTCCCAAGCAATGCTGTTCCGCCAGAAAGACTCAGGAGGCCAATGGACAATGTTTTACATCCTCACTGAGATTTTGCAAGTTGAAAGACAAAAATTCAGTAAAAACTAAAGAGTCTTAGGCGTGGGCCCCGTCCTCGGTCCAGGGCTTGGAGCGTCCCTCGCTGATCCTGCCGGACAGAGACAGCAGGGATGGAGCCTACCCCCAGACAACCAGACAGGGACCCAGCTTGTGGTGGTGGGGAGGAAGCGGAACATCAAAACACAGGCACCTGAAAGCAGCAGAATGTAAGTTGAGTCATTTTAAAGAAGGGTGTAGGCCCACGATTGGTCAGGACCAATGAATGAATGACGTAGCATTAGAGTCTTCCTGGCAGCTTCTGTCCTCTGCACTTTTCCTCTCTCTCTCCACATCGACCACCTCTTCTACACGTCTCCTCTCTAATGTCCTGCTAACAGGGAAACTAATAATCTATAATCTTCTGTGTTTATATATAGCTGTCCAAAAAAAGTCATTTGAACACAACAGCTGCTCTTTACATTTTCTGAGAATTTCGTGATGAATGTACCAATAGAAATGTTCCAACATTGCTTGGAATAAAATCTCTTGAACCAGCGTTCGTTTGAAGTGGACCGTGGGTTTCTGCCGGACCGGTTCAGCTGTTTGTTGCAGACCAAATGTACTTAAATGGAAATCTTTGCTGCTTGTAGCGAAGTTAAAGCCCTGCACTGAGGTGAGTCTATATTTATATGTTTTCCTTCTTGGAACTGGAGCTTCCTCGTAATCATCTACATTTAATGTGAATGCATTTCTGGAACATGTCTGGGATTTCACGACCTTAAATTTTCAAAACCTGAGCAAAGAGTACCTGAGATGTTGAAATGCAGCTCTGCATTAGTGTGGACACTTATATCCAGTCAGATGAGGTCAGCTCTTGATTTCTTATGATTTAATTAGCTAGCCATCAGCCCTCGCTCTCCATAGGCGGATGCTGGAATATTTAAGCCTCCAGATCTGAGCTTCCGGTAGATCAGACTGGGCCGAGTTAAGTCTCAGCTGTCGTAGGTGATCATGAAATCATGATGTTGTTTTTTGTGAGTTATTTCTGACTCCTAGCTCACTGGACCAATTAGAGAATTGGGTGGAAAGTTCAGATTCTACTTTTATTCCATGCCACATTATTGTTTGTAAATACAAGAGGAGATATATTACTGTGATTTGAATTTGGACAATGATTGTTGTGAAGGTTTCTGAATGGTTCTTTGCAGGTGTTCATGTTTCTAGGAAAATCCTTTTGCTTCAGAATCTTTGCGTTATCCAGAGCTTCTTCAGCCATTAAAAAAGGGTTCCTCGATGTCATCGCTCCAAGGAACTCTTGAGGATGCGATGATGGAATGTTTTCCAAAAAAAAAACAAAACAAAATGAAAAAATCTTTACATTTGTCATGTTAATAAGGTGCCGTTTGGCCGACGAGCAACCACAGTCTCTTGTTTTGGGCAGTTTTTTTATGAAGCTGCACCAAAAACACACCTACAGGAAACAAAGCAATATGTGTAGGAAACATGAGAGGAAGTCTCACTTACTGTCTACTAAAAGCTTCAAAGAACAGTGTTGAATAATATTTGAAGATGTACTGTCAAGTGTAGAAATGTACTGCTTGTGTTGTGTTATATGTCATTATATGCAGTACTGTGTTGTCTGTACTGTGACTGTAATTAGAACATTCTTCTGCCTATTCTTGTTCATCCCTACGTGCTCCTGTCTGTCACACCTGTCACTTGTCATGTATAGGCTGGGCCTAATCTTGGCATCAGTCCAGCTATAAAGCTGCATCAGCCCATAGTCTTATGGGCTCGCTATGTTTCTGACGAATAAACTTCACTTCTCCAGACATCAGCTTGGTCCCCTGGTTGAGTTGGGGTTTGGATTCTTCACAAGAAATTTACTATTTTTTTCAATCGCAGTGACAATATTTTGCACTTTTATATCCTACATAATTTTACACATGCTAATTACCTCCCCCTGCTGGAGAAACGTCAGACTGTTACACATGTAGGAGTGAGTGAGTTTCAAATCACTATGGCAACTTTTATGCTCGATGCTCCTCAGCACTCTGTGACTTTACGTGGTCGGACACTTCGTGGCTGAGCTGCTGTGGTTCCTAAACGCTTCCACTTTTCAATAATACACTCAGAGTTGATTGTGGAAAATCTAGGAGGGAAGAAATTTCACAAACTGACTTGTTGCAATGGTGGCGTGTTATTACAGCACCACGCTCGAATACAGTGAGCTCTATAGAACGACACGTTCTTTCACTAATGTGTGCAAAGACGGACAGCATGGCTAGGTGCTTGATTTTATACATCGTTGGCTTTGCGACTGAATGGAACAATTAAGAGGTGTGTCCCAATACTTTTGGCCACATATATATATATACATATATATAATAAAATGAAAATGAGTTCTTGCCAGTAAAGATCACACTGTCCACCTTCATCATCTTAAGACTCCAGATCCAACGGTGATCGTTCCTCCGCTCGTCTGCTTCGTCTGAAACACTGAGTTACCTGTTTCCATTCACTCCACATCAACCTCAGCGTGACTGTTTAGCATTTATTCATCAGCATCGCCTCCTCCTCTTCCTCCTCTTCCTCACGCTGCTCCGTTTGTGGTTCCACTGAAATAGCTGCTGCGCTTCCTGCGGTTAAAGAAACACTGTGTCTCTGCAGTGAATTTATCAAGCGCGTAATGTGGTAGTTTGGATTAGAGCGAGTCTCCGTGAGGTGGAGTCAGTGCCCTCTGGTAAGATCCTGAAGGACTAGAACAAATGTACGCGTGCATAGCTAATAATCTAATTAATCTCTGCTGTTCATCAGTTCCGTTCAAAGGCACAGTGTGAGCGCGAGGATAAACCACGACGATCTCTAGGATTCAAACAGAGGCTCCTTCATACGCTTTAGCGAACCCAGTGTGACTGTATTACAGCGTTTATACCTCCTAAAGATTCGGCCTGAGAATTTATTTCAGTAGGACTTTGTGTGATTGTGTTGTTGTATGATGTCATATTTGAGTGTAATAATAATAATAATAATAATAATAAGCTTTGTTTAGCACATATCATACTATGCAACTCAAAGTGCTTAAAAAGGTCTTATAAAACAAAAAGATTATTATACAAATATAAAATCATACCAGAAGCATAGTAGCAATAAGAATACCATGATGTAACATAAGATTGACCCAAAAAGAGACATTAAATGTGGAAAATACACCAAAATGGCAACATTGATAAAGATTACTATAGTAATAATAATAATCCATAAATGGCCAGTGTCCACTAGCAGGTCCTACACACTTCTATATACACCGATCAGGCATAACATTCTGACCACCTCCTTGTTTCTACACTCATTGTCCATTTTATCAGCTCCACTTACTATATAGGAGCACTTTGTAGTTCTACAGTTACAGACTGTAGTCCATCTGTTTCTCTGATACTTTGTTAGCCCCCTTTTACCCTGTTCTTCAGTGGTCAGGACCCCATGGACCCTCACAGAGCAGGTACTATTTGGGTGGTGGGTCATTCTCAGCACTGCAGTAACACTGACGTGGTGGTGGTGTGTTAGTGTGTGTTGCGCTGGTCTGAGTGGATCAGACACAGCAGTGCTGCTGGAGTTTTCAGTCAGCCCTCAAAAGCAGCTGTAGTTTTTCCAAAAGCTCCTCCTACCTTCAAGACGCATCATCAGAAGGGGATTTCGTCTTTAAACTAGAGACTCTCACTCTGGAGTCTATTGTAACACCACTGTCGGAGGTGAGCATGGCACGTTCACAAGAGATGCATTGATAGTTACAGTTTTTCATTTTGGTCAGTGTTTCTTTAGTGCTGGATTTCAGGCTTTTTCTCACTTGTCCCAAATACTTGAGGACCGATTCTGGGTTTTGGGGGAGGGGCTCATTATCCCTGGTTCACTATCTCACAAGAATTCCATCTGAAATGTGGATTGATTGCGCAATTCCATACATCACTTTTCTGCATCCAGGTTTTTATTTTTAAGAAGGCCCTGAGGGTTCTCCTCAGGGAAACTGCAGTTTATGAAGCATGATGGTGCTCATCCACATATTGCTTTAAAAACCAATAGTGGGTCATTCTACAGAAACGTCCACTTTTCTATCTATCCATAGTCACTGGTGTTACTGATCCTCATTGGTGTTCCACATAATAAAGGAACACCAGAGACATTTTTAATGAACAATGCATTTTACAAAATAACTGCTACAGACATCAAACCACATGTTGTCCATCATGGAATATCCACTAAAATATGGAATTTAATCCATTTGTATTCTATTTTTTCACAGTTACCTCAGAATAAAGTCGGTCACACCAGTGACTTAAGCTAAAAGCTTCATATGAAATAATGAGCTGAATGAGAAAATCTCTGATAACTGAAAGACACAGTGGACTCACCATGAGCTTTTCTTCATAGATCCTCAGAAAACAGGTAAAAGGAAGTCGAGTGATGTCATCAGTGTGACTTTTATTTCAAAATAAGAGATTTTTTGTTACGCAGTAACACCAGTGACACGACTCCTGGGGACAACAACTTTTATTATATATTTTATAATATTTATTTGGCGTTGGTTTTCTTTATGTAATTTAAATCATATGCTTCATAGTCATGTATAGATTATTGTAGTTAAAATTGCAAAAAAATGTTTTTTACCTCAAAATATGGCCTCAGCCTTCACACACGACTGTGAGGACGAGCTCTTCTGTGGTGCTTGGAATACTAGATAATTGATTTGAAAACCAATATTGCTAAATTGAGGCTCAGGAAGTGTAATTGGTAAAATAGGATTTTTTTTACTTTAAAATACAACCTTAACATGTTTTTCAAGTGTAATATATCTGTAAACGCTAGGGACACAAAAATGGACGTTTCTGTAGAATGACCCTAGAGTAACACTTTAATATCGATCCTGAAAGAGGTTGTATGCCACACTTTGTGTGATATCGTCTCACTCCTCACTGCTGATGTAGTATTTAAACACTGTTCCATTCATTCCCCAGCACATCCAGTTCATACATGAAAACTAGGCCTCATAAACTAATAAGCCTCTTTTGCTTTTCTGAAATCAGAAAAAACAACACATTTACATATATTCGCCAATTAAGTCTACAGCAGTTAAGCTCCGCCTACTGATGCTGAAGTTATAAGAATTGTTTCAGCCTGCTTTTTGAACAAGGCACATGGCAGCCAATCAGAAAAGAGCTCATTTACATATTTCTTAAAAGCACAGTAACAAAAACAGCCCGTTTAATTCTAAGGGATTCAGAGAGGTTGTAAAACTGGTCATGTAAAGATGAATGATGGTATTTAACCCCTTAAAATCCCAGACTAATTACATGCCAAGGCTTATTATTCAGTAACTACAAGGACTTCAATGCAAACTGGTTGAGCTATTCTTAATTTACAGAAGTGTGTAATAAAACTTTGGGCCCTGACCATTCAAGGGGTTAACCACACAAATGCCAGAGGTGGGAAAATGTAAGACACGGGCCTCCGTTAATTCCCCCGGCTGCAGTTTGGCTGCAGTAGATCAATGTTTGTGGCAGAGAAAGGCTACAGAACATGCAGCCGTCATGAACTGTTTTACTGCGTTCACTTAACCACTCAAGCACCTTGTTAAGGGTCACTACTTTTTACATGTGGATCCGGAGGGGCTGATGAACTCCAGCGGCGAAATAATGAATCTCGCCCTCAAACGCTGAAGTGTCCGTATTTCAGGCGCCTGAGTCGAGTGTTAAAGAGTACTTTATAAAGCGGATTGTTTTGGTCGTGAAATCTGATGAGCTGCGTTTGAAGTTGTTGTAAAATATGTTGATATGCACACACCTTTGATCCCATCACAACAACTGAATTCTTTATTACTGCAACAATTCACTAAAACCCAATCAAATTTGCATAAAAAGTGCAGATTTGATCACCTTTAATAACATTTAAACTACTTTGCATCTGATTCATGAAATTTTCGCATGATGTGGAAACGAGAAGATTTGAGCACAATTTGCCTCAGTGCGTGAAATCAAGCGCCAGCCTATCAGCACCTAATTTACATATCAGCACCTAATTTACATTAAGCCCACCCTAATTTATGCAGATAATGAGGTAGGTAGCCAATTAAACGACAGCATTGTGAGACAAAGGCTGTGCTTGTAGGTGGAGTCTGAGATTCAGCAGTGACTGATCGAACTTTATAGTGTTAAAATTATGAACACTGTGAAGAAAAAAAATGTGAAATAAATAAAATATATAATATTTTTTAAGGCAGTAAAATGATATGACTGTGTACTGCGATTATTTTCCTAAAGGTACCACTTTAAAATAAAACTACACTTAAAAAGCATTTATGAATGGTTTAAAAGTATTTTGTTAATGGTTATTAGTTCATAACCAGATCATAAACACTTAAAAAGGGCAAAAGCATGATGTTGAATCTGATGCATGTGAATATGTGGTAAAGCTGGTTTAATGCTGACTGATGCAATTAAGATCAGTAAATGTCAAAATCTGACGTTTAAAAGTATAAATGAATGAGGGCTCATTATTAGGCAAACGACAGGTTACTGCTGCCCTTTTTATTCATGTGTTGTAACTGCTTATTAATGATTTTAAGGTGTTTATGACCTAGTTAGTAACCATTAATAAACTCATTTTAAACCACTCATGAATGCTTTATAAGGGTAGTCTTATTTTAAAGCAGTACCTCCCTAAAATAACAAATTTAAATGCTGCATTATTGCAGTGTGTGACACGAGCTGTGTTTTGTATTGTTTATTTTGTGGGCGGAGTCAGTAATATAAAACAAAAGCACAATGTAAATGGTCTTTAAATGCAGCATGTAAAATAAGCAGGTAAGCTTTTGTACTGGATGTGCACACATTATTAGTATAACTGTTATTTTCTGTTTATTAGTCTTGTTATTAGTATTATAGATTATATTGATAATAGTTCTGTTTAGTTAATCACAAATCAGTTTTTTTTTAATGTTTACACTCAAATTTACACAAATGTACAGATGTGAGTTTGATTGTGCAGAGATGTTTCTTTTTAAGTCTTATGTTTAAATTGACTGTTTATATTGGCTGACAGCTTATTTTCTGAATAACGATGCTAAAATATAGCTAACAGCCTCTATTTAACCCTCTGTGGTCTGATTGATTCTCTCGATTTGTTCACATCTTCTTAAACTCTCCTTTAAAGGCTCTTCATATTTCATGATCCTCATATGTTTCATATCTAAATGCTCCGTTATCTTCATCACTACTTTCCAAAACCGCTGCAGCAGCTTCAGCAGCTGTAAACTCTCTGCACGCCGTTTCACATGAGTCTCCGATGTGGACTGAATGAAGAATGAAGGGTTTCCGGCGTGATGGTCAGTCCTTAGTGATTTCCTGGGTGTCTATTGGTCAGTTTCACACAGAATGTAGACGGACACACGAATCCACCAGTTCCACACAGTGAGAGGCAGATGATGTGTATCTCAGCCCCTCTTCATAGGCTCATAACTCCGGATGTGAGTCTCGTATGATCTCGTGATAAGATGGAATGGAAAGGGCGACTCTACAGATTCAGGAAGTGTTTGAACTGGATTTCTGAGCTGGATCATCACAAAGATACAGACACAGATATAGAAACAGAGAATTTGATGTATGGGTGAGTTTGTGGACCCCGGAAAGTAAACATTCAGTGTTAGGCTTTGAAGTATTTTCTCAATGATTCACTGTAAAATGGGCAGCACGGTGGCGCAGTGGGTAGCGCTGTCGCCTCACAGCAAGAATGGCCTGGGTTCGATTCCCGGCCGGGTGACCAGGGTCATTCCTGTGTGGAGTTTGCCTGTTCTCCCCGTGTCTGCGTGGGTTTCCTCCGGGTACTCCGGTTTCCTCCCACAGTCCAAAAACATGCAGTCAGGCCAACTGGACATGCTAAAATTGCCCCTAGGTGTGAGTGTGTGTGTCTGTCTGCCCTGCGATGGACTGGTGACCTGTCCAGGGTGTATCCTGCCTTCTGCCCAATGACAGCTGGGATAGGCTCCAGCACCCCACCATGACCCAGAAGGATAAGCGGTTTAGATGATGTATGTATTCACTGTAAAACTGCAACCAAAAATGGAAACGTAATCTTTCTTGCGAGCTTCAAATGTCTGTGTTTTCAGTAGATCTGCTTTGAGCAGCATTAGAGTGTGTTTATACTTACAATTCGGTTTTCTTGGTCCAGTTCAAAGCAGAAAATGACACATTGTTGCATTTTAGTTTTGGTTCGTTTAGCACTGACACCTTTAACATGACACCAAAAGACGTAAACAAAAGTCATACGAGTAAAAGATCACGACTGATTGGACAGATTTTATGATGTATGGAACCTGTAATAATATCCAAATTTTCTGAATTATGCTGTTCTCTGTTCTGTTTGGACTCATTGGTTTTGTTTACGTCTTGTTTTATCTGTTTAGTGATATTAGAGCAATAAGCTACAACACTCCCTGCGCAACAGTATGGCCTAAAGCAGAGTGAAATCCCTGTAGCAGCCTTAAGTGGCTCACTGTTTTCACAGAACAGAGAAATCTTGTCACATTAAAACATAATATCATTTATATGTGCAGTCAAATTCACATGTGGAGCGTTTTACAATGACTTTAATCGTCTATAAGAGACGATAAAACACATGCAGGTGTCAAAACAGCATCTGAAATTCGTCTTTTCCACAAACTAGAGCAGTTCTGCAGAAAGGAGGCAGTAGTTTATCCAGTCTTTGGTCTATTTAGACGTCTTTGGTGTGTATTGCATTCATGCGAACCACACTAGAGCTGGTTTAGAAGGGAACTGAGACTGACCTGCTCAGGGGGTCTCGGCCCGCTTATTTGGTGGGCCAAATTTCGGATGGCAGTGTTCACACTTGCTCTAAAAAACCACACTAACAGAGCAATCGCACCAGGGCTCATTTTAATCCAACCAGACCTGCCAAGTCTGAAGCTCAGTGTGGGAAAAAAGTGTGTAGCATGAAGGATGTTACACATACGGGCAATTAGTCTTGGTGAATCACACGTGACATGTAATACACTGAACAGATGAGACAAGCACACAGACTGTTGACAGGCATTCACAAGAAAACATAATTAACCAAGTGAAAAAATAAAATTAAAATAGAATAAATAGAATAAAGAATGACAGTAGATGGCAAAGAGCCAATGAGAGAATATATACATGTGTGCAGAGTCTGAGGAGACATGAAATAAACTGTTAAATGCAGTTTATAACAGAATTATATGCGCATTTGCACGGTTGTACAGTTATTCAGTTAAAGGGGGCGAATGGAGCACTTTGCATATATTGGGACAGAGGATTAATAATAAATGAAATGATTTGGCATTGGTGCAATTTATCATATGACAGCAGTAATCCACTCAAGGCTGTGTGTTACAGTGATTTTACTCTATTTTGCCCAAGAACAACCTCTTAAAGGGGATTTCACCATTTCTTATTTCAAAATTTATGCATAATTCAGTGTGTGAGATGTAAACAGAGTGACTCAGAGTGGTTAGGTGTGAAATGGTTCAGATGTCTTTACAGTGGTGGTGATAGGAACCAGGAATATAGATATTTTATTTACTATCCAGAACCACCAGAGAACCTGCACGAGTCTTTATGTGTGATGTGAATGATGATGAAATCTGAAAAAATATATAAATAAATACATTTCTGTGGGGACTTTTTTGGCTGCATGTTCCCCTCCACTATGAATTGATTTTACAAATACGTTTGTAAATCGTAAAACAGTGTCTCAGACATCAGGTGGTGAATTCATAACCATTTCATGTAGTAACTTTCTGTGAGGGAGCTTTTAGAGGTGGACGTCTGGTTCCTATCACCACCACTGTGAACAATTATGAACAATTTTGTTCACATTTTAACCACGTAATTATGCTGAAATTTTGAAAAACTGGTGGAATTCCCCTTCAAAAGCAGAAGTGTGTATTGACATTTAAACTTACTCAGAACACATTGGTACAAATTAAATGCTTTTACAAATAAAATAAAATAAACCTTTTGTACTGTGAATAATAAGCCGGTTAACCAGTTACTTATGCAAAAATTTTGGTGGAATATTATAACATTATAAAAGTATTTATAAAAAAGAATTACACTGAATTACACTTTATAGCCATGTTTACTATACATTATGAATTGTTAATATAACGCATTATAAGTAGTGTTGATAACATGTTATACTGTCAGTGCCAAAGAAGTCAGTCCCAGCTTGGAAAGTGTAAAGTAAAGACAAATACCAAGCTAACGGTGGTGTACATTACCTTTCCCACATTGGGTAAAACACTGATGGCAGCTCTAGTTTAAACTCTGACATTTGAAGCCTGTAATGTGCTTTACTGTGAATGTTTTAGTGTTTCAGTAAATCCTTCAGTAAATACTTCAACTTGAAGCCTCACTCTGAACACTGGAGGAGGCTTTAGTACAGTACGCTTCACTTTACTTAGAGCGGACAAATACAACTTATGAGCTCTTATAATTTATTATGAACAGTACTTATAATGTATTATGTTAACAATTCATAATGCATAATAAACATGGCTATAACGTGTAATGCATTTTTATAAATATTTATAGCTATGTTTATAATGTCTTATGAATGCATTATAACATGTTATGAATGTGTTTATAGATGCTTACAAAGGTGACATTCATAGAAAGTGTTATCGTAAATGTATTTACGTATTTAGATAAAATAATAATAAAAAACTTCAGTATTGTGAATAATATTTAGTATTGGTTTCTTAACCAGTTATTTTTGTTGTACAGTTAATTTTGGTGGAGTTCCCCTTTATCCATGCGAAAAGGAAGGTAAAGGACGACGTCCTGTGGATTAGCACTTTAACTCAGCTCTATGTAGGCTGGATTCCTTTCTGTGAGGGTGATAAACAGAGATAATAGCTGCTTTTTGCGGAGCACGCTGAGCGTTCATGATGTACATAATGAGGCCGCACCTCGAGAACCCTATTCTTAACTCCGCGGCTGCGTCTGAGAGTTTGCTAACCCAGAAACGTCAGCGCTGGCAGTGGCCCAGATGAATGTGTTTTGCTGGGGAGACATGCTGGCTGTCAATAAGAGCTGAGCGCTGCACTGAGTGACAGTTCGGCATGGATTCGCAGATACAGGCTCTTTCCTGGCTGGGATTAGCATCAGCTGCTTCCCTGAGACACTTCTGCTTGGCTAATTATCTCCTCCTCTCAGCAGATAACCTGTCGGGCCGGCCCAGTGTGCCAGAGATACACTGGAACCGCACCAGTCCGCCCGGCGCTGGCTTTGATGATAGCATGTTAGCAGGACTTGGCTTTGCTACTGAGGCAGAATCCCCACCCCCCACCCCCCTTTATTCCCAAACCTGATGCTAAACCAGTGTAATGTGTCTGGTCTGGAGAACACAGGAGGAGGCGGCTGAGCTCCAAACTGGTTCCAAATGAAGGGTATTTTACTTTAAACCAAAAACGTGATCATCCTTAAAGGGCCCATATCACTGAAATCTGCGTTTTGTGCTATGTTAGCATTGTTTCAAAACACAGTTCACTTATGCGGCCCATATATGGAAACTTAGCCTGTTCTGAATTCACTGTTGTTGTGATGTCACAAATATGTCATCCCATTCAGTCTATAAGGAGGGTTTCAGCCTGGACTGCTTTGTGAATGAGAATCAGACTAGAGCTCATTTGCATATGAGTCAACACAGAGCTCATTTGCATAGTCAACAAAAACAGCCTTTTGGATTCTGAAGATAGGTTGGAAAATGTTCATAACAGCGTAAAATGACAAGAATAATCTCAAAAATACAAGAAAAATTGGCTTTTTAAAGTGTTTCGGAACCGAAACTTTAACTTAAAATCTTTGTTATTTATTAATTATGTTATTCCTTCCTTCATTCTCCATAGGGCGCTATAGCTACACTGTAAAAATTAAAATCGGTAAGTTTATTAGTATAGCATCTTTCTTACACAGTGGCCATTAAAGGTGCTTTAACAGAGAAAAATAACTAGAAAATAATACAGCTTAAGATTCAACACCTCAGAAAGGCTTTTGCAAAGATGGTTACAAAGGCATAATTAAAAGCAGGTGGTGCCAGACTAACCATGTTAATTAAATCCTTCAGTGGCCCAAAGTTTTATCGCACACTTCTATAACCTGAGAATAGCTCAGCCAGTTTGCACTGAAGTCCCAGCAGGTACTGAATAATAAGCCTTAGGTCAGGGTCAGCCTTAGGTCATCAACCCAAATGTTAAGAAAAGCCATTTTGTCCTTTGAACAAAAATCAAACCACCTTGGGAGCCACAACACTTTATGTCCATTTTATCATATTGGCTGTAAATGTGACTCAGTATGTGCTACTAAAATATAATATAAACAAAAACTCAGACTTACTTTGCTCTGCTTTAATCTTTAGCTCAGCTATAGCTGCTTTTCTCACATCTCCACCAGGAAACTTTTCCACAGAAGTAGAACAGTTTTAGGTAAAATGTCTCTCAACGTTCGACTTTTTCCGAGGCTGAAGTCGCTTCTCATTCGCAGCTTCTTGGTCGAATTTTCCCGTTCCACCTTAAATGGTGGATGAGGCACCAGAATGTAACTGCTGCACCATTTAAGGTGGAACGGGAAAATTCAAACGAGAAACTGATTTTAGCTTTGCGACTTTTTAGTGTTCGTCAGTTTCTCTTTGCGAAGTAAACGTATCAGGAAACCAGCTGGAGTGATTATAAATACAGATCCATTCATCTCCAAATTATCAATGTTAGCCTCTTTTTTTGCCGTCTCATTAGCTACTAACTAGGCGAGACTGTTGTCTGTGTTGCTATGGTGACCAGCAGTCTGCGCTGATCTTCAGGGTTAAAGGGTGAATTAGCAGTTCTACATTAACTCCAGAGTTTAAGACCATTTATTGTTAAACTGTGTTGAACGATCAGCAGAGCTTTATTTTACTGTAAAGGAGGATTATTTTATTATTACCTACTAATCTGATTCTGCTGTGGAGCCACAACAGGACAGTAAAAGAGCTGCATGTGGCTCTGAGCTGCATGTTGCTGACCCCTGCCTTAGTATGTGATAAGCCTGTGATTTTAAGGGATTAACGGTAAAAGATTGTTTTCTCAATTACAGTAAAATCTGTTAAATTACAGCCATTTAAGAAATATGGTCTTTTACTGTTATTCAGCAGTTTCACTAGTAAAACCACTTATTCTGACATACAGTATTATACCATAGTAATAAGATTAGCTACCATTCAAATAAATGCTAATGTGTGTAAAATAAGTTTTTTTTTTTTGTGTGTGTGAATTTACATTCTATTTCTGTAAATTAACAGCAAAATACAGGATAATATCATATCACAGTACTTTAACAGTGAAAATGCTTCTTTTTTTTCCAGTGTACATTGTAGAGTCTCCATTTTAAATTTTAACTTATTTTTTTTGACATAAAATGAGACATAACCTCATTAAAAAGTCCTTAAATCTTTAATATTTTAGTCAAATTTTACTCAGTTTTGCTTATCAACAAGCTCAACAGCATACCAGGATCTTCTTTTTGTTGTCTGTGTGTCACCAGCATAAAAGGCCACAATAACACTGGTTCCCCTTTCTGGCTCTAAAACATCTTCATTCAACTCTGCTCACCTAGACAAACAAAAACATATGCACTGAAACTTTTGCGCAACTAGTTGCATGCAAAATAATTTCCATTCAACTTGACCAGTACATGAAGCAGCTCAACAATAATCAACATTCCAAAAATATTCAATTTCTCCACTAGTTAGCCAAATTAATAGCACATATTTTTTATTTATTTTTTGATATCATGTTGTTTTTATTATAAAAATCATCTGTGAGGTAACATATATATTTTTAGCATTTTTATCATCTCAAGCTGTCATGGCCGTTTTTCTCTTCTTTATCTATGTTTAGGTGTATTTTATGTCTGTCTAGGGTTCTTTACTATATGTTTATGTTTTTTATCAGTTGTCTGTATGTTAAGCCTCTGAAAACGTATGTTTATATGGCTGTTGTATCTGGAGCGCGTCTCACTCTCCTGTAATACTTTTCATCGATTGAATCTCATATGAATCTAAACTCTGTAAAATTAGGGGGCGTCAAAAGAAAATTAATCAGACTGTAGATCTCGATCACAGCAGCTAAAGAAGAATAAACTGTGGAACAAGCAGCCACTTAAACAGATGTTAGCATTATATCTATATCATGCTATCACATCTATAATGATCAACCTTGCATAAAGTCAGCTAGGGGGGTGGGGGGTGTCTCCTTTCCAACTGCCCAATAAACCATCCTCTTGTCTGGTGATCTGGGGCAATCAATGGTTTGTTGAAAGTGCACCAAGCAGTGTGATCACATGATGCGTTATTGGCTTTTTGATGGCTGTTTCATGAAACTTATTTCACAAGAGGTTTGCAACTGTTGCATTTTAGGGCCCCTGTTAATAAAAATAAAAATAATAGACTTTCTCGAAATAGACAACTTTTTTTTTGGAAATGTTACAACTTTTTTTCTTGAAATATTACAACTTTTTTTCTTGAAATTTTACGATTTTTTTCTTGAAATATTACAACTTTTTTCTCGAAATATTATGGCTTTTTTTCTTGAAATATTACAACTTTTTTCTTAAAATATTACGATTTTTTTCTTGAAATATTACATCTTTTTCTCTAAATATTATGACTTTTTTCTTGAAATATTACGACTTTTTTCTCAAAATATTACGACTTTTTTTCTCAAAATATTACAACTTTTTTCTCAAAATAGTATGACTTTATTCTCAAAGTCTACTATTTTTATTTTTATTAACAGTGGCCCTAAAACGCTGTTGTAAGAAGAACTGGAAAATGGTCATGTACAAATTAATTATTACTGTTTTATGTTTATAGAATCACTCAAATATCCACAAAAAATACAAGAAAAATGTACAAAATGGGCTTTTAAAAGTGTTTCAGAACAGACACATTAATCAATCTGTTATTTATGTCTTATTTCATGTCTCATGCAACATCTCAAGGGCTATCTGTAAATGACTGAAGGAGGGCGCTATGGCCCCTGTACATTATAGCATCTCCAAGGTAAATTTTCAGCGGTATTTCTTTTCTGAGCCCCAGCCGGAGCCCACCGTTTATATCAGCAGGACTTTTTCTCCTTGTGCAGCTCCACAATGTCACAGTCGAGCATTTTAAAGACCCAGAAGATCAATATCTGTCTGAGAGAACATGTAGCCATCATGAGCTTTTACTGCATGCACTTAACCACTCTGGTACCTCGTTAAGAGCCCAGATATATACTAGAACCACACCAGTACACTATGAAGGATTGAGAGCTGAACAGCTTCTACTCAGAAGTGTTCGCTCCTCTCTTAAAGAACCTCATAGGTAAAAGAAAAAGACTTCAATAATTCAGTTATTAAACCCTTTACTGTCTAAATGGAGCTTCAGGACCTCATTAAAGGTTTTATGGTTAATATCGGTTATTCATTTAAGACCTTTTACAG